>NC_143029.1:65722500-65970000 GCF_057628025.1 Oncorhynchus mykiss
GTGATTATTGTGACTTTGCCATTGTAACTGTTTGTAAGCTTGTGTAGTCGAAAATGAATTTATGATAGTATGCTATCCATTTGTTGTTTGCATGCCGTTCTTTGTATGCCATTTTAATATTTGATAAGTAACCAATGATATTAGGCCACTCTTGGCCATGATTACAGACACCTGTGTCTTTTGACACTATATAAACGAGTCATCCCGCAGTGTTTGTGATTATACCCTGATGAAGACAGCTTGGCTGTCGAAACATTGGTAATTACATTTTTGCATCTGAGCTCCTAGAGTGTGCGGCTCTCTTTAATGTTCAAGTTTTCTACTCCGCTAGCCAGCACCTCGCCTCAATAGGTGTGTGTTTCTTTTTCTTCTAGAATGTTGATTTTATTAACACATTCCTAAATAAATTTTGTTGATTTAAAATGTGTTTAGAGATATGTTGCTGTCTATTAGGCGTCAATTACAACACGATCACAACATGGATACTAATATTTGATGTACACAGGTGAAGTTTCTATAGAAGGCAAAGGAGAGCAACCCGTAACCGGAAGAGAGGCTCTGAAAACCTCAAACCTTCCCTTAACCCTCCCCACCACACCAGTCCTATGCAAATGACAAGGAGGTATAGTGTCAACTCCTCAATAGTAACCGAAACAGCAAAAAGCAACAGCAAATACTTCCAATAATCCCACTGTGAAAGAAGGATGTGCTAAAATGGCACAAAGAGGTTCAAAGAGTTCAGCATTGTATACATAAAAGGGCTGGGTCCCCGACGTTAAGTGCTAAGCTTAGTAGTCGGACAGTGAACATCTCAAATGTCTATCGTGAGCTGTCTCAAATAGGCTTGAGATAAGAGGGATGCTGAAAACATGGGTGTTAGGCACAGTCACAAGCTTTTTATTAAGATGAACAAGCCCTAGTAAATAGAGCACAACGTCTTAACCATTTAAAAATTAAAACACCAAACCACAATACAATAGACTGTCTATCTAGTGGTCAGTAGGTTTTACATCCTATAAAATTCCAATGACATGTAATTTTGAGGCTTCGCTAGCATGCCAGTAGTACGACTGATCAAACGCGATCCAAAGGCTAAACTCATGTTCCTCTTTTGGCTCTTCCCTGTATTTTCACAGCTGGCTGACGGTGGTTATTTCAGGCCGAGGTGTATTCTGGATGGCAGGCAGGGGAAGACAGGATGCCCTGCATGCCCTGTCTCCACGTCACCAGCTGCCTGGGTCAGGTCTGTAGACAGAGAAAGAGAGAGAGAGGGGCAAGGTAGTCCTGGCCAGGCTTACAGTACCTGGCTCTGGTTCTAGAAGTTGAGTAGCAGTAAAGACTATCACATCAGAGAGCACTTCCCCCTATCAACACTACAATAACTCACCACTGCTGCCTGATACACTCCAGCCTAGGCCAGGCCAGAGCCACTATCACCTCCTGGGACACATTGTAATAGAGGCATGGCGTAAATGCTGATGATAGTAAGCAGTTTGATAATGCCCTTTTAATGTGTTTGATTTAACAATAAAATGTTCATCCCAGCACTTTATCCAGCCCGTATGTACAGTAGATATAGATTACAATGTATGAGCAAGTACCTGTATATCCTCATCATGTAAGCATGTGATACACAAACCCATGTCAACGCTTTGATTGGATTGAACCTTCTAAACAGAGGTACGGTGTAGGTGTCCCTTAGACAGCCAATGGGGCCACTAAAGATGTTGTATGGAGGCAGAGGATAAGAGAGACCAGGGGATCCCTGAAGGTGTCAGCAACAGCAGTGCAGACCAAGATAGGCAGATAAAGATCAGTATCAGTCCATGTCTGCACACATCAGCTGCAGGGTAGTGGCTACACAGTCAAGGCCTGGGGCTGCTATGGTGGGGGAGAAGTACCTCTACTATCAAATCAACTGTATGTGTCACGACTTCCACCAAAGTTGTTCACTCTCCTTGTTCGGGCGGCGTTCGGCGGTCAACGTCACCGGCTTTCTAGCCGCCACCTGTCCATGTTTAATTTTTCCTTTTGTTTTGTCTGGAAGGTCAGACATTGGATGACTGTGAGGAGTTTTCCCGCCGTTTCCGGGCGGTATTCGATCATCCCCCTGGGGGAGAGCGGCGGGGGAACGCCTATTTAATCTACGTCAGGGGATGAGGAGCGCTCAAGATTTTGCACTGGACTTTAGAACTCTGGCGGCCAGCGCGGGATGGAATGAGCGGGCCCTGATCGATCACTACAGGTGTAGCTTAAGAGAGGATGTTCGTCGGAAGCTAGCCTGCAGGGACACCACCCTGACACTGGACCAGCTGGTGGACCTATCGATCCGGTTGGATAACATGTTGGCCTCCCGCGGACGTCCTAATCGGGGTCCGTCAGTTCCATCCCCCAGCGCTCCTGATCCAACGCCTATGGAGTTGGGAGGCGCTGCAACGAGGGGGACCGGAGGGGGGACCATTCCCTGCACCAACTGTGGCTGCAGAGGGCACACTGCTAGTCGGTGCTGGAGGGATTCCCCAGGAGGTAGAGGTAGCAGGCGGGGTGCTGGTGGGTCATCCCAGGTGAGTAGGCACACAACTCACCCAGAGCCCCCTGTTGCACACATGTGGTTGTCGATAGAATTTCCCGAGTTCTGCCCACATTCCCAGCATAAAGCGCTAGTAGATTCAGGCGCAGCTTGGAACTTTATTGACCGTTCCTTTGCTATGAGATTAGGGATCCCTATTGTGTCTGTTGATGTTCCCTTCTCTGTACATGCCTTAGACAGTCATCCTTTGGGGTCGGGGCTAATTAGGGAGGTCACAGCTCCGCTCACTATGATAACGCAGGAGAGTCATAGGGAGCGAATTAGTCTCTTCCTAATCGACTCTTCTGTGTTCCCTGTTGTGTTGGGGATTCCCTGGTTGGCGTCGCATGATCCCACTATTTCGTGGCAAAGGATGGTCCCGTCAGTGCTCAGGGAGCTGTGTAGGTGTTTCCTTAGGTGCCACAACGTGGAAAGTCCAAACCAGGTCTCCACCATGCACAATCCCCCCGAATATGACGATTTGGCACTCGCCTTCTGTAAAAAGAAGGCGACTCAATTACCACCCCATCGACAGGGGGATTGTGCGATAGATCTCTTGGTAGAAGCTGCACTTCCCAGGAGTCACATGTATCCTCTGTCACAGGAGGATTTTTTTGTGAAGAAGGATGGAGGTTTGCGCCTTGTATTGATTATCACGTTTAAATAAGATCACGGTAAAATACAGTTACCAGCTACCGCTCATAGTCAGTATGACCGAGTCATTACACAGGGCGCGCTTCTTCACAAAATTGGACCACACAAGCGCTTACAACCTGGTGCGTATCCGCGCGGGAGTTGAGTGGAAGACAGCATTTAGCACCACTTCTGGGCATTATGAGTACCACGTCATGCCGTACGGGTTAATGATTGCTCCATCAGTCTTCCAATCCTTTGTAGATGAGATTTTCAGGGAACTACACCGTCAGGGTATAGTGGTGTATATAGATGACATTTTAATATACTCCGCTACACGCGCCGAGCATGTGTCCCTGGTACGCAGGGTGCTTGGTCGACTGTTGGAACATGACCTGTACATTAAGGCTGAGAAATGTCTGTTCTTCCAACAGTCCTTCTCCTTCCTAGGGTACCGCTTTTCTGTGTCAGGGGTAGAGATGGAGAATGACCGCATTTCAGCCGTGCGTAATTGGACGACTCCAACCATGGTAAAGGAGGCGCAGCGGTTTTTAGGGTTTGCCAACTACTAGGTAGCGGCTCCCATTACCTCACTGCTGAAGGGGGGACCGGTGCGACTGCAGTGGTCAGCTGGGCGGACAGGGCTTTTGGTCACCTGAAGGCTCTGTTTACCTCGGCTCCCGTGCTGGCTCATCCTGATCCCTCCTTAGCGTTCATAGTTGAGGTGGACGCGTCTGAGGCAGGGATAGGGGCTGTGTTGACGCAGCGCTCGGGTATGCCACTAAAGCTCCGCCCCTGTGCATTCTTTTCGAAGAAGCTCAGCCCGGCGGAGCGAAACTATGATGTGGGGGACCGGGAGTTGTTGGCTGTTGTCAAGGCTCTGAAAGCGTGGAGACATTGGCTTGAGGGGGCCAGACACCCTTTTCTCATTTGGACTGACCACCGCAATATGGAGTACATTCGAGCAGCGAGGAGACTGAACCCTCGCCAGGCAAGGTGGGCCATGTTTTTCACCCGCTTTTCTTTCACCCTCTCCTACAGACCAGGTTCCCAGAACGTTAAGGCAGACGCACTGTCCCGGATGTATGACACAGAGGAGTGGTCCGCAGATCCCGCTCCCATTATTCCAGCTTCTTGCCTGGTGGCACCAGTGGTGTGGGAGGTGGACGCGGACATCGAACGGGCGTCACGTTCAGAGCCCACTCCTACCCAGTGTCCGGTTGGGCATAAGTATGTTCCGTTCGATGTCCGCGATCGTTTGATCTGTTGGGTCCACACTTCACCCTCCTCTGGTCATCCTGGCATCGGTCGGACAGTGCACTGTCTTGCTGGGAAGTACTGGTGTCCCATGTTAGCCAAGGACGTGAGGGTTTATGTGTCCTCCTGTTCGGTGTGCGCACAGTGCAAGGCACCTAGACACCTGCCCAGAGGGAAATTACAACCCCTTCCCCTTCGACAATGACCGTGGTCACACCTCTCGGGGGATTTCCTGATGGATCTTCCACCCTCACGGGGTAACACCACGATCCTAGTCGTTGTGGATCGGTTTTCTAAGTCCTGCCGTGTCCTTCCTTTGCCCGGTCTCCCTACGGCCCTACAGACTGCGGAGGCACTATTCACCCATGTATTCCGGCATTACGGGGTGCCTGAGGATATAGTTTCTGATCGGGGTCCCCATTTCACGTCTAAAGTCTGGAGGGCATTTATGGAGCGCCTGGGGGTCTCGGTCAGCCTTACCTCAGGTTTTCACCCCGAGAGCAACGGGCAGGTAGAAAGAGTCAACCAGGACGTGGGTAGGTTTCTGTGGTCCTATTGCCAGGACCGGCCAGGGGAGTGGGCGGTGTTTCTCCTCTGGGCAGAGATGGCTCAAAACTCCCTCTGCCACTCCTTCACTAACCTGTCACCTTTTCAGTGTGTGCTAGGTTACCAGCCGGTCCTGGCACCATGGCATCAGAGCCAGATCGAGGCTCCTGCGGTGGATGAATGGTTTCGGCACTCGGAGGAGACATGGGACACTGTCCATGTGCGTCTGCAAAGGGCCATCAGGCGGCAGAAGATGAGTGCCGACCTCCACCACAGTGAGGCCCCGGTGTATGCACCAGGGGATCGGGTCTGGCTCTCGACCCGAAACATGCCCCTTCACCTGCCGTGGTTTGTGGGGCCATTCAAAGTCCTGAGGAAACTGAACAAGGTTTGCTATAGGTTACAGCTCCCCCTGATTACCGTATTAACCCCTTGTTCCATGTGTCTCTCCTCAGGCCGGTGGTGGCTGGTCCGCTCCAGCAGTCTGAGGTGCGGGAGGTTCCTCCGCCCCCTCTGGACATCGAGGGGACCCCGGCATATACAGTGCGAGCAATCATGGACTCAAGGCGTTGGGCGAGAGGCCTTCAGTACCTCGTGGAGTGGAAGGGGTACGGCCCAGAGGAGAGATGCTGGGTACTGGTGGGGGACATCCTGGACCCATCTTTACTCCAGGAATTTCACAGACTCCATCCGGATCGCCCTGCGTCTCATCCCCCGGGTCGTCCCCGAGGCCGGTGTCGGCGCGCGGCTGGGGCAGCGCATCAAGGGGGGTGGGGGTACTGTCATGGCTTCCACCGAAGTTGTTCTCTCTCCTTGTTCAGGCGGCGTTCGGCGGTCGACGTCACCGGTTTTCTAGCCGCCACCCATCCATGTTTCGTTTTTCCTTTTGTTTTGTCTGTTTACACACCTGGTTCCCATCTCATAATTATGTTCCCTCTGGTTTCCCTTTCTGTTTTGTGCGTGATTGTCTTTAGTTTATTCCGGTGTGTCGGATTTTGAGTTCTGTTTTGTCCTTGTTTGGAACGGGATTTTTGTTACATTTTTTGGATTGAGTAAATCAGTGTTTGTTACTCTTACCTGTGTCCTGCGCCTGACTCCTTCGCTATCTTCTAGATAGACTCTGACAGTATGTAAGTCTGGTCAAACTACATTCTTACCCCCCTGCAGTAAAGGTCTTATATACTGTAACTAAGCTACAGTAACCATGTAATGTATGTTATATTTGAGCTGTACCACTGCCCTGTTAACATAACCTCCATTTTAGTGTCAAAAGCAGAATACGAAGGATGTCTTTAAAAAAAAAGTTTTATATATAAGACTAACTTAGAGCCTGACCCTTAATTTACACCCCTCATCCCTCAGCCTCAGCCTGTAACCCTTACCTTATCACCACATACCAAAATATATCATTAAGAGACTCCATTAACATGGCTATGGGCCAGAGAGAAATTACTCGGCATCATAAAGGCAAGCAATCTCAGAAAGGTTCAATATCAAGGGGAAACATTCACACTCTGACTAAAACTGACTGTGCATACATATTTGGTACCACTTAGGCCCAATTCCCTTATAACATTAACTGCATCACTGTGTAATCAGTTTACTTAATAAGGAAGAATAAGAATACTTTATTAATCCTTACAAGTCATAAATGTGCCTTCTGTTGTACCAAACCCCTCCCATACACAAGGGTGAAGAGGCTGCAGCAGAGGAAGAAAGGCATAAACATGGACATTGTCTATGTGCTCTCCATAATAATAAATTATACTTTATAGACAAAGTAAAACAGCAGTACCAGAGCGAGTTGGAGGAGCATGTTGATACATTACATTTCCCAGCAACCCGAACCATCCCTTTGCCCATTAGCCTCAAGCCGTAACCATGTACTGTAGGTTCTACAGCTGCAACATCGAGAGCATCCTGACTGTTGCATCACTGCCTTGTATGGCAACTCCTCGGCCTCCGTCTGCAAGGCACTACAGAGGGTAGTGCGTATGGCCCAGTACATCACTGGGGCCAAGCTTCCTGCCATCAAGGACCTCTATACCAGGCGGTGTCAGAGGAAGGCCATAAAAATGGTCAAAGACTCCAGCCACCCTAGTCATAGACGGTTCTCTCTGCTACCGCATGGCAAGCGGTACCGGAGCGCCAGGTCTAGGTCCAAGAGGCTTCTAAACAGCTTCTACCCCCAAGCCATAAGACTCCTGAACATCTAATCAAATGGCTACCCAGACTATTTACATTGCCCCCCACCCTTTTATGCTGCTGCTACTCTCTGTTTTTATCTAGGCATAGTCACTTAAATAAATCTACCTACATGTACATATTACCTCAATTACCTCGAAAGTAATGTGCACATTGACTCTGTACCGGTACCCCCTGTATATAATCTCGCTTATTGTTATTTTACTGCTGCTCTTTAATTACTTGCTCCTTTTATTTCTTATTCTTTTTCGTATTTTTTAAAATGCATTGTTGGTAAGGGGCTTGTAAGTAAGCATTTCACCTGTTGTATTCGGTGCATGCAACTAATAAAAATGCGATTTGATTTGAAGTACAGCAGCTCAGCTTGTTTGCCTTGAATGTCCACCAAGACAAACCTTGCAATGTCGTCTCAAGACAGTTCGTATTATTTTGCATGTAATTCTGTGACACTCCATTTAGTATGATATGTTACATTACGTTACATTATGAATGGAATAGCGGTCGTTAGAGGATGTATAGTGTCATTAGAGGATGTATAGTGTCATACGACTTACCCGGTTGTGCAATAGCATACGAATTGGATGTTGTAACTTATCATACGTCTGGGAGGACGTATAGTGTTGTATGTCTTTATCTGAGATAAAGACCACTTGTTGCATTGTAATAACAAAGGAGAACTAACGGTGTACAGAAGCCCTGAAGCTCAAGGAAAAAACTAAAACAATTAAGTAGTCTCTCGGAATTATCTTTTTTTTTAAATATATTTTTGATTATATTCTTTATTATTATATAAATTATATATTCTTTATTTAACTAGGCAAGCCAGTTAAGAACAAATTCTTATTTACAATGACAGCCTACCCCGGCCAAACCCTCCCCTAACCCCGCTGATGCTGGGCCAATTGTATAGTATCTCGTTAGAACGACTTATAAGTTGTTTGAATGACTTAATTGTTATTTTGTCTAATTAGTCCTCATTTGTTATGCATCTTGTCAGACCGTGTAATGGTTGATGCAGCCATTCATTCATGGATTCCATCCATTGATATGATTATTCATTGACAGCTCTTTGATAGCCTAAATCAGGGCTGCTTTTGAATGCCAGAGTATATAAGTGGGCGAGTGTGGAGCGAGGAGCAGAGCATAATTCGAGCAGATTTTAAAAATGGTGTCGTCCTTCTCTCCCGCTCCAGTTTCGCTCTGGTACTGCTCTGCCACAAGCTCTGGGCATGCTCTGCCTAGCATTTTTTTCATTTCCTTTATCACTATTTGTTTAATTAGAGCTATTTGGTTGCAATTATTTACCCTACCCCACCCACAGTAACCTAAATCTAGTTTATATTCTACTTTATAACATTAGGATATATAGTTTTTATTTTGAAGGACTTCAAATGTATTAATCTAGTTTATATTCTACTTTATAAGATTAGGATATATAGTTTTTATTTTGAAGGACTTCAAATGTATTAACGGATGTTTTAGATTAGCAATACATAGGCTACTGTAAAATGTATTTTAGTATTTCTTGAAATAGAAACACCATAATATAAAATAATTTAATTAAGCTTAAATATCTTAAATTGTAAATAATAAAGGCCAGTATCAGGTTGTTTTCATAAATGAAAGGGAATAAATTATCTCAAACTGCAGCAGTCAAATGATTTGTGCACATAAGGAAGCACCAACAAGCTTCACATGTACGTTGAGCATTGGAAATGCGCTCTACAAATTAAATAATATTATTATTAAAAGACTGAAAATACACTTGCAAAAACAAAATAAGATAAAGAAATATTAGTAGGAATATATACCGATAATATAAAAAAGAGAAAGGAGAATGGAATATATTAAAAAAGTCTAAAATTAGAAAAGACATTGAGATGAAGCTGTCTGTGAGTAGATGCTATTTCTCAAAGATTTTGACATTTTTATAGTGTCTATTGTGCTTTTTTTATTTGATTGGAGAAAGAAAACAAGTAGGCCCTCAGGTCATGCCTCAATATTGCCATCTGCAGGACTCTATTAGGACTATATTACATTTAAGTAGGGAGTCTAATAAGATAGCCCCGCATAGTCAAAGGCCTACACTTCACTGCTGGAGGGATTACACAGTGGTCCTTGAATGTGAGGTAGAATTACATTTTGAATGAAATGTGTGCAACACAAGAGGTAAGCAATTGTTTTCCATCAATGGAATCAATGTAGGGATGTCATAAAGGAATCGCTTAGACCACACTTAGCAATAGGACTAGTTATTGCAGGAGTGTAAGCAGGCAGATTGACAGACAAGACTCGGAGGTGAGACCACAAGACCAAAGCTGGCTGCCTCAACTCACCTGCCTGGCTGCTGCAGGACTGTTATTACCACTGTCAGTACTGTGAGGGCATGCAGGATGCTGGCTGCCTCAACTCACCTGCCTGGCTGCTGCAGGACTGTTATTACCACTGTCAGTACTGTGAGGGCATGCAGGATGCTGGGTGCTTTGGGAATCTGATAGACTGGATAAGAATCATGGCTCCCATTGCAGGGGTCAACTCGTATTATAGTCCAGGCCAGTGTTTTCCAACTCCAGTCCTCAAGTACCCCCAACAGCACAACCTTTTGTTGTACCCCCGGCCAAGCACACCTGATTCAACTGATCATCAAGCCCTCAACGAGTTGAATCAGGTGAGTGTGTCCCGGACAACAGCAAAAATGGGTGCTGTCGGGGGTCGTCTAGGACTGGAGTGGGGAAACACTGACCTAGGGGGTATTATGAGATAGGAGTTCATTATAGCTGACACTTCAATTGTTTGTTCTATAGAATAAATCCATGTAATATTGATGTTTTTATGTTTTCTGTATAGAATAGGACACATAAGGCTATATTACACTGTATGTATCTTGTTGGATTGTGCAAACGATTGATCTAATTGAAACTTTTATTTTAAAGGAGACATATTCTGCCTTTGACACTAAAATGGAGGTTGTGTTAACAGGGCAGTGGTTAGAGGACCAAGGCAGTGGCTTCCCTCAACACCACAGCTCAAATATAACATACATTACATTGTTACTGTAGCTTAGTTACAGTATATAAGACCTTTACTGCAGGGGGGTAAGAATGCAGTTTGACCAGAGTCACATACAGTTGATTTGATAGTGGAGGTACTTCTCCCCCACCATAGCAGCCCCAGGCCCTGACTGTGTAGCCACTACCCTGCAGCTGATGAGTGCAGACATGGACTGATCCTGATTTGTATCTGCCTATCGTGGGCCGCACTGCTGTTGCTGACACCTTCAGGGATCCCCTGGTCTACATACGGGCTGGATAAAGTGCTGGGATGAACATTTTATTTATAAATCAAACACATTAAAAGGGCATTATCAAACAGCTTAGTTTCATCAGCATTTATACTCCATGCCTCTATTACAATGTGTCCCAGGAGGTGCTAGTGGCTCTGGCCTGGCCTAGGCTGGGGTGTATCAGGCAGCAGTGGTGAGTTATTGTAGTGTTGATGGGGGAAGTGCTCTCTGGTGTGATAGTCTTTACTGCTACTCAGCTTCTTTGCCAGAACCAAAGCAAGGTACTGTAAGCCTGGCCAGGACTACCTTGCCCCTCAGTCTGTCTACAGACCTGACCCAGGCAGCTGGTGACGTGGAGACAAGGCAGGCAGGGCATCCCGTCTTCCCCTGCCTGCCATCCAGAATAGACCTCATCAGCCAGCTATGAAAATACAGGGAAGAGCCAAAAGAGTCATACTACTAACATGCTAGCGAAGCCACTGACCACTACTGTAGATAGTTTTTTTCCCCTTGCATTTTGGAGAATTTTGGTGGTTAGGGGATCTAGAATGACAAAGGTTAGGTGAATTTAGAAAGCAGGTTAGGTGAATTGGGTTAAGCTTAGAATTGTCACGCCTGCTCCCACTCCCCCTCCCTGGCGTTCGAAGGCGCCAGGCTCCCCAGCATTACGCACTCCTGCCACCATCATTATGCACACCTGCCTTCCCCCGTCACGTGCATCAGCGATTATTGGACTCACCTGGACTCAATCACCTGTGTCATTACCTCCCCTATATCTGTCTGTTCCCAAGCTCTGTTCCCCACTTCAGGATCAATGTTCGTATGTTGTTGTGTTACCTGTGTGCTGATGCTGTTCCTGTCTTGTTCTATGTTTGTTCCTTATTAATTGTTGACTCCCCGTACCTGCTTCCCTACTCCAGCGTCTGTCCTCACAAGAATAATGGTTAGGGGAAGAGTTAGCTAAAATGCTACAGAGACTACAGAGATGAGACTCGAATACGCAACCTGTTGATTGCTAGATGCCGATTTAGCCCACCATTCCACCTTGATGAACCTCCCTATTTTGTTTCTGTCTAAAGTCATGACTGGGAAATACGTTTTAAACTTTCATCCAACTCGGACAAAATTTGCCCACGAAGGACCGCCGCTGTGCTCACCTGTTCAAGTGAGCACAGCACAACAAGGTGAGTCCAAACATGTCCTGTATGCTGCTGCATAAATTATGTGAGATGCCAGGGAGATATGTATAGTGTAGCTAAGAAAGTAATACTAAGTGTATGTTGTGTAGTAAGCTGTTAGTAGCCCATGTGCCTCACCCTAATAATTTGGTCCTTTTCCCCCATAATTCCGCCTACTGTTCTGACTTGGTGGTGCATGTGCACATGTAACCTATTACCTGTTTTTGAGAAATGTAATCATCGAATATTGTAAGAGCTTTCATTGTCTGCTTATAGGCCCCTTTTATTTATCATACGGTTCTGACTTGGTGTACAGGGAGAACACTGTAAGAACGGCCCATATTCTGAATTCTGTCGCTGTACATTTAAAAAGTGATGAACAAATAGTTATATTGACTACGCCCATGCTAGCTCGCTCATTAATGTCTTAATCGAAATTATGGATTGCCTCTAATCCGCTTGTTGTCACCTTATGCCATATTTTTATTTAAGCAAGTCAGCCATATCAGCTATGTTTTTTAAAATGCAGTAAATTGGCTGAATTAACTGTTTCGCTGCCAGACAAGGCTTTGCTGATGGCCAGGTGTAGCCGTGGTATAGTGCATTTAATACATTGTTTAGTGTTGTGTTGTGGCTTTGCTGGCATGCATCACACATATTTATATTTTTTTCTCACCAAGATTTACATGCTAAAATTGCCAATGGGTGTCGTACGTCTTGGAGGTGCGCAGAAATATGTAAAGTATGTTTCGTATGACTCTGAAGTCAGGCTGAACCATACCTTTGATGTTATTAACAGGGCTGGCCCTCTTTTGGCAGCCAAGCTGAAACTCAGACACTCAACTCAGATTATTAAGTGCAGACAGGATAGGCGAGGAAGCTGTATTCGCACGAGGACCAGGGGATTATTAAAGAGTTAACAGAGTTCCAAGGTCTTGGCTGAGATGGCAATGGGCGGCCCTTGTGTTTCTATAGTCATCATAGCGAGTCGCTCCACACTTTGCAAGAAAAAGCCTCTCCCATTTCATCGTATTGGTATCTGAAGCTGTAGTCCTGCACTAGTACTGTCCATTCTGAAGACATACGTCATGCCATTTCACTTTGCAAAAGCATTCCATGTCCTAGGAGGAAATACTGCTTTTATTTTTTTATTTACATATATTTTTACATCCCTCCTTTTTGCATCAACAGGGGAGGTGAAAAAGTGGGGAAATCCCTTGTTTTCTGTTCCATTTGTGTGGCCTACAAACTCTTGATTCAGAGGTAGAGTAGATGCGACCACAAAGTAGCCCCCTGTTGCCGTGCGTTACATAGTTAAAGATCTGAGGTTAACTGATGGAGACATGCAGGCTAACGGAAGGGGACCTGGCTGGTCCCCTAGCGGCAGGCATGAGAGGAAATGCCTCTGTTCTGGAGACCATTAGTCGCTGGCCCATTGGGAGCGCATGAACTACTACAGGCAAGAACATGATCATCCAACACTTCCTCCACCTCCTCAGTCATCAAACAGATCCGTCAGGAGGCTAGGAGAGTTAACCCTGTTCACTGGCCACGAGGAGTGATTGGCGCTGTAACATTAATATGCGCATAGTGACACACGTTTTACGGTCATGCTTAGTACGCGAAAGGTGATTGGCCTGTATGTAGGACTTGGTTGACTATGCCTAGTACTGTTGAGACACCATATCTGAATTGCCCTCAATACCTCTATCTGTATACAGTACATCTGTGTACACTCCTAGATCCATTGCCCCCAAAAAACAGATAAAGAGGATCCAATTCAGACACTCGGTGGTCATGGGTTATTCTGTTCAAACAGAGACAAACACTTTTTGTTAGAGGTACTTTGGATTGATACAGAGATTGGATTTTCCCTTGTAGATAGCAACCATTCAAACAGCACAACCCGTGGCCTACCACAAAATATACTAACAATACACATTACATTCATTTTATTTAGTAAATCTTTTCTTAACTGCATTGTTGGTTAAGGGCTTGTAAGTAAGCATTTCACCGTATTGACAAATAAAATTTGATTGGAAAGGTAGATGGAGCACCTGGTATGAGCCCCTTTGACAGAGACAGGTAGAACGAGAGAGACACAGACAGTGCAACGGGGGGGTTGGGTTGCTTATGTATTTTCCTGTGATATCTTTGGAGATCTACCTGTATGGTGTAGAGAGCACAGAAATCACATGTAGGCCTATGTCATCGGGCCAGCACATGAAAGAGTGCATTTCACATACATTACCTGAATTAGAATGTAGAATAAATAGGAGTTGGCATTGTATACTTGCAAGGTTGGAGTCAAGCAAGCTTTATGGCAGTTCCTTTGATCTCCGTATTTGGCACAATGCTGAGGTGTGGTTCTCTTTGATGACTGAGAAGAGGATGGGCACTAAATGCATATACCATTAGTCATTTAATAGTTAGTATTAATACATGTATATACATGCACTGGATTACGTGAATGTGGGAATGTTTAAGAGTCTGACAGTCCTTGTTTCAAAAGAAAAGCAGCCAGATTCACGTGGTTGATTATGAACAGACAATCCCACAGCCTGGTACTGTGTCTGGGGATTCTCCTCTTGTGATTTTATTGATTGTCAGTTCATTAATTGCTGCAGCCATTAATGCATAAACAATTGTGGTCACACTTACACAGAAAACAATTGTGGAATTTTTCGCTCGCTTGCTTTCATCTCATCGACACGATGATGACTCACTCTAAGGAAACCTAAGCTGTCTTCTAAGGTCCCCACCCTTAATGTTCAGCACCCATACACACCTCTACATTAACGTCCTCTTATTGGTTGGCCAGGTGGCAGATAACCACAGTGCAGAGGTTGGAGAGGAGGGTGGAGCTTGCCATGAGTCATTAACTCCTATGCCACTCTCACAAACTGGTTCCCCTGATATCACCAGATCAGTCATTTCTATGAGGATAGATTGACAGTTGTATCTTCTGTCAACAAAATTAAGCAGAAATGAAAATGCCCTTTTTCAAAATCTAACGTTAAGTTTTCATACAGTTTTTGTTAATTATACCACTATTGTTTAAGTAGCCTACCAATCAATGAATCTATTGACCAGGTAAAGCAATTCAACAGTCTATTCCATATCAGTGCATATCGTGCGCCCAACCTACACCAACCAGAAGGGAGAAAGCCTCTGCATGACTACTACAACATGCACTGGTTCACAGCTGTGCAAACCTGCCACAATCAGCCTCTGAATCACCACTTCATTCCCCCCGCAGCAAACTGAACTTGGACTGTAAATAGAAGATTAAGAAACACAACACTTATTCACACATTAGAACATCAATCACCTGAGAACTGTGGTCCAGACTGACTGGGGTAGATTGTAATGCTTTTTCAGTTACCCCATTCCTCATATGGGCCTCTTACTGAAGCGAGATCAGAAAGCTGTTTGCCAATGCAACTTCAGTGATAAGACAATCTCTTTCAAACTTTACTAGAGATACATTTGCAAATGTTTAAATTATTTCTGATTATCACAATTGAATATTCAATGTTGACTGTAAAGACACATGACTTTTACAGATGCACAATTGAGAGCATATTGTCGGGCTGTATCACCGCCTGGTACAGCAACTGCACTGCCCACAACCACTGGGCTCTCCAGAGGGTGGTGCGGTCTGCACAACGCAAACTACCTGCCACCCAGGACACCTACAGCACCCGATGTCACAGGAAGGCCAAAAAGATCATCAAGGACAACAACCACCCGAGCCACTGCCTGTTCACCCCACTACCATTCAGAAAGCGAGGTCAGTACAGGTGCATCAAAGCTGGGACCGAGAGACTGAAAAACAGCTTTTATCTCAAGGCCATCAGACTGTTTAACAGCAATCACTAACACTGAGAGGCTGCTGCCTACATCCAGACTTGAAATCATTGGCCACTGTAATAAATGGAACACTAGTCACTTTAATAATGCCACTTTAATAACGTTTACATATCTTAAATTACTCATCTGTATTCTATACTATCTATTACATCTTAGCCTATGCCGCTCGGTCATTGCACATCCATATACAGTGGGAGGGAAAAGTATTTAGTCAGCCACCAATTGTGCAAGTTCTCCCACTTAAAAAGATGAGAGAGGCCTGTAATTTTCATCATAGGTACACTTCAACCATGACAGACAAAATGAGAAGAAAAAAATCCAGAAAATCACATTGTAGGATTTTTAATGAATTTATTTGCAAATTATGGTGGAAAATAAGTATTTGGTCACCTACAAACAAGCAAGATTTCTGGCTCTCACAGACCTGTAACTTCTTCTTTAAGAGGCTCCTCTGTCCTCCACTCGTTACCTGTATTAATGGCACCTGTTTGAACTTGTTATCAGTATAAAAGACACCTGTCCACAACCTCAAACAGTCACACTCCAAACTCCACAATGGCCAAGACCAAAGAGCTGTCAAAGGACACCAGAAACAAAATTGTAGACCTGCACCAGCCTGGGAAGACTGAATCTGCAATAGGTAAGCAGCTTGGCTTGAAGAAATCAACTGTGGGAGCAATTATTAGGAAATGGAAGACATACAAGACCACTGATAATCTCCCTCGATCTGGGGCTCCACTTAAGAATCTCACCCCGTGGGGTCAAAATGATCACAAGAACGGTGAGCAAAAATCCCAGAACCACACGGGGGGACCTAGTGAATGACCTGCAGAGAGCTGGGACCAAAGTAACAAAGCCTACCATCAGCAAGGGCATTGAAGATGAAACGTGGCTGGGTCTTTCAGCATGACAATAATCCCAAACACACAGCCCGGGCAATGAAGGAGTGGCTTCGTAAGAAGCATTTCAAGGTCCTGGAGTGGCCTAGCCAGTCTCCAGATCTCAATGCCATAGAAGGCACTGTAAGTCACATCATCACACCATACAGAGTGTACAGTTACAACAAATCACCTGGTCTTACATAATGGGCTGTGACCAGGGGAAGAGCCAATTAAATAATATGAAATGGGCCCAGGATGTAGTTATTATGCAATTTCCAATCTAATCTGCAGTAACGAACATCAACATTGATTGATAGAAGTGGGCGTTTCTCCTTTCAGACTGATTGTTTTGGACTACACTGTACTGTAAACCTTTGCCCTCAAGACATACAGTAGATGAAACCTGATTATTAGCAACCCTAACGTATACACAATAAAAACATAGAGACAGATATGCTCTAAATCTGACAAAAGTTTGCACCATCTAATTGGCTAAGCCACTGATCTGGCATTAGACAAGTGACTCGTAGTATGAAAAATACTGACTATGGTAGTGTTAGTCCTAACCCTAGCTTCATGTCCACATTCCAGCTCAACCCTAACCCTAGCTATGACCCTAACCCTAGCTATGACCCTAACCCTAGCTATGACCCTAACCCTAGCTATAACCCTAACCCTAGCTATAACCCTAGCTATAACCCTAACCCTAGCTATAACCCTAACCCTAGCTATAACCCTAACCCTAGCTATAACCCTACCCTAGCTATAACCCTAGCTATAACCCTAACCCTAGCTATAACCCTAGCTATAACCCAAACCCTAGCTATAACCCTAGCTATAACCCAAACCCTAGCTATAACCCTAGCTATAACCCAAACCCTAGCTATAACCCTAGCTATAACCCTAACCCTAGCTATAACCCTAGCTATAACCCAAACCCTAGCTATAACCCTAGCTATAACCCAAACCCCAGCTTCATGTCCACACCACGTGTCAAAAAGAACAGAAAAGCCGCACACTGAATATGCTCCAATTACCACCTTTATTGACAATGTTTCTATCCACAAGGATCTTCCTCAGGTCAAACAGAGTGAGTGCTCACATCCCCACATGACGCATGGTGGGTGTGGAAACAATTTGAAATAATTAATTTGCCCAGCACCTTAGGATGTGCGTATGACACACAAACTTTTCTACACCCTGGCTCAACCCAAACCCTAGACATAACCCTAACCCTAGCTGCATGTCCACATCCTGGTTCAACCTGAAATCTTTACAGAAATAGTTACATAGTAATAAGCACACTGTCATGTAAAGGTTGACCCAATGTGCTTTGTGAGTTGGAATTACTCTCTATTGACAGAAATTGTAATGACATGTTATCACCATGTTACTCATTTACTTGACTCCCTTACCGAGTTTGGCAAACAAGTCAAGCTATATTTGGTGCACGACAGCTTGTGTGTGTACGTGTGTGTGTGTGCGTGTGCATACTTAGTAGTGAATACTGTAAGTTTGAGATGGAGAGAAAGGAGGAAGAAGAAAGAATGAGAGAGCAAGAGGGCCAGGAGGAATATAGCGTCTCTCCAGAGTGGCTGGGGCATGGGCCACGGCACGTATCAGAAGGCCTCCTGGGACACTACAAAACAACGAGCTGCTTCCAAAATCAAGAGGAAATTCAAGGTTTCGCTATTGCACAACTTCAAAGCACTGAGATGGAACGGCAATTTACATTGGTGATTTTCTATTTAGATGCCATTGCAACAGTGGCACCATTGTATCTAATATCTAAGAGTCTCTCTCTCTCTCTCTCTCTCTCTCTCTCTCTCTCTCTCTCTCTCTCTCTCTCTCTCTCTGCAAAATTCTAACATTTATTCTTCCTGTCGCCACTGACCCTTGAAAGTTATATTCAGCTAGGCAAAGAATGGTACATAATACACGCATGCCTGACAAATGACTATACACATCAAAATGAAAAGGATACAGTGTGTATGAATCAGAGATTCTGATAAGTACATTTGTTTGCGTTAAGCTTTGATATCCATCTATGGTTCTTTTTCAACGTAGGCCTCGTTTTTTGTCCTGCTGTTCTCTCTCTCTTTCTCGCTCTCACTCTCTCTGCACGGTTCTACAGTGCCTTGCGAAAGTATTCGGCCCCCTTGAACTTTGCGACCTTTGCCACATTTCCGGCTTCAAACATAAAGATATAAAACTGTATTTTTTTGTGAAGAATCAACAACAAGTGGGACACAATCATGAAGTGGAACGACATTTATTGGATATTTCAAACTTTTTTAACAAATCAAAAACTGAAAAATTGGGCGTGCAAAATTATTCAGCCCCTTTACTTTCAGTGCAGCAAACTCTCTCCAGAAGTTCAGTGAGGATCTCTGAATGATCCAATGTTGACCTAAATGACTAATGAAGATAAATACAATCCACCTGTGTGTAATCAAGTCTCCGTATAAATGCACCTGCACTGTGATAGTCTCAGAGGTCCGTTAAAAGCGCAGAGAGCATCATGAAGAACAAGGAACACACCAGGCAGGTCCGAGATACTGTTGTGAAGAAGTTTAAAGCCGGATTTGGATGCAAAAAGATTTCCCAAGCTTTAAACATCCCAAGGAGCACTGTGCAAGCGATAATATTGAAATGGAAGGAGTATCGGACCTCTGCAAATCTACCAAGACCTGGCCGTCCCTCTAAACTTTCAGCTCATACAAGGAGAAGACTGATCAGAGATGCAGCCAAGAGGCCCATGATCACTCTGGATGAACTGCAGAGATCTACAGCTGAGGTGGGAGACTCTGTCCATAGAACAACAATCAGTTGTATATTGCACAAATCTGGCCTTTATGGAAGAGTGGCAAGAAGAAAGCCATTTCTTAAAGATATCCATAAAAAGTGTTGTTTAAAGTTTGCCACAAGCCACCTGGGAGAGATACAAAACATGTGGAAGAAGGTGCTCTGGTCAGATGAAACCAAAATTGAACTTTTTGGCAACAATGCAAAACGTTATGTTTGGCGTAAAAGCAACACAGCTGAACACACCATCCCCACTGTCAAACATGGTGGTGGCAGCATCATGGTTTCGGCCTGCTTTTCTTCAGCAGGGACAGGGAAGATGGTTAAAATTGATGGGAAGATGGATGGAGCCAAATATAGGACCATTCTGGAAGAAAACCTGATGGAGTCTGCAAAAGACCTGAGACTGGGATGGAGATTTGTCTTCCAACAAGACAATGATCCAAAACATAAAGCAAAATCTACAATGGAATGGTTCAAAAATAAACATATCCAGGTGTTAGAATGGCCAAGTCAAAGTCCAGACCTGAATCCAATCGAGAATCTGTGGAAAGAACTGAAAACTGCTGTTCACAAATGCTCTCCATCCAACCTCACTGAGCTCCAGCTGTTTTGCAAGGAGGAATGGGAAAACATTTCAGTCTCTCGATGTGCAAAACTGATAGAGACATACCCCAAGCGACTTACAGCTGTAATCGCAGCAAAAGGTGGCGCTACACAGTATTAACTTAAGGGGGCTGAATAATTTTGCACGGACAATTTTTCAGTTTTTGATTTGTTAAAAAAGTTTGAAATATCCAATAAATGTCGTTCCACTTCATGATTGTGTCCCACTTGTTGTTGATTCTTCACAAAAAATACAGTTTTATATCTTTATGGTTTGAAGCCTGAAATGTGGCAAAAGGTCGTAAAGTTCAAGGGGGCCGAATACTTTCGCAAGGCACTGTATGTGTGTTGATTCCGTCAGAAGGAGTCTCGTGGCGGCTGCAGTGGATACCATTCTGTCATTATTGCCCCTGACTTATCCAATATCTCATGAACAACATGATGGTGATAAGAACCTGCAGACGTGACGACACGTCCTCAGGGACGACACATAATAAACCATTTCTAACAAACTGGCGACATTACTCTTGCATCTCGCTGTCACTGTCATTCAATTTGTGGATGGTACATACCTGCCAACATCAGGCGATAAGGACATCTAGGAATATGAGGAGGGGATAGAGAACATAGTGAGTTTGACTGGTCCCACGTGGCTCATTTGGAAGAGCATGGTCCTGTGTGGCTCAGTTGCTAGAGCATGGTCCTGTATGGCTCAGTTGGAAGAGCATGTTCCTGTGTGGCTCAGTTGGAAGAGCATGTTCCTGTGTGGCTCAGTTGGTAGAGCATGGTCCTGTGTGGCTCAGTTGGTAGAGCATGGTCCTGTGTGGCTCAATTGGTAGAGCTTGGTCCTGTGTGGCTCAGTTGGTAGAGCATGGTCCTGTGTGGCTCATTTGGTAGAGCATGTTCCTGTGTGGCTCAGTTGGTAGAGCATGGTCCTGTATGGCTCAGTTGGAAGAGCATGTTCCTGTGTGGCTCAGTTGGTAGAGCATGGTCCTGTGTGGCTCAGTTGGTAGAGCATGGTCCTGTGTGGCTCAGTTGGTAGAGCATGGTCCTGTGTGGCTCAGTTGGAAGAGCATGGTCCTGTATGGCTCAGTTGGAAGAGCATGTTCTTGTGTGGCTCAGTTGGTAGAGCATGGTCCTGTGTGGCTCAGTTGGTAGAGCATGTTCCTGTGTGGCTCAGTTGGAAGAGCATGGTCCTGTGTGGCTGTTGGTAGAGCATGGTCCTGTGTGGCTCAATTGGTAGAGCATGGTCCTGTGTGGCTCAGTTGGTAGAGCATGGTCCTGTGTGGCTGTTGGTAGAGCATGGTCCTGTGTGGCTCAATTGGTAGAGCATGGTCCTGTGTGGCTCAGTTGGTAGAGCATGGTCCTGTGTGGCTCAGTTGGAAGAGCATGGTCCTGTGTGGCTCAGTTGAAAGAGCATGTTCCTGTGTGGCTCAGTTGGTAGAGCATGGTCCTGTGTGGCTGTTGGTAGAGCATGGTCCTGTGTGGCTCAATTGGTAGAGCATGGTCCTGTGTGGCTCAGTTGGTAGAGCATGGTCCTGTGTGGCTCAGTTGGTAGAGCATGGTCCTGTGTGGCTCAGTTGGAAGAGCATGGTCCTGTGTGGCTCAGTTGAAAGAGCATGTTCCTGTGTGGCTCAGTTGGTAGAGCATGGTCCTGTGTGGCTCAGTTGGTAGAGCATGGTCCTGTGTGGCTGTTGGTAGAGCATGGTCCTGTGTGGCTGTTGGTAGAGCATGGTCCTGTGTGGCTCAATTGGTAGAGCATGTTCCTGTGTGGCTCAGTTGGTAGAGCATGTTCCTGTGTGGCTCAGTTGGAAGAGCATGTTCCTGTGTGGCTTCGTTTTAGTTTTTTCTTATTTATTTTTTATTTAACCTTTAGGCAAGTCAGTTTAGAAAAAAATATTCTTTACAATGATGGCCTACCCCGGCCAAACCCGGACGAAGCTGGGCCAATTGTGCGCCGCTCTATGGGACTCCCAATCACGGCCGAATGTGATACAGCCTGGATTCGAACCAGGGACTGTAGTGATGCCTCTTGCACTGAGATGCAGTGCCTTAGACCGCTGCGCCACTCGCTCCATTCCGTCGAGTGCGAATGAAAATGTATGTGCACTCTACTGTAAGTCGCGCTGGATAATAAAAAATATTATATGAGGAAGGAACACTTTTTTTTTTCTTCAGTCAGTTGTTTAATCAAGAGTTAACTTGTAGATACAGAGATACAGGATAAATATCCGTGACAGTAACTACTTCCTCTGGAGGTAAATCACTCACGGAACGTTGACATGTACCTGCCTAGCACATGCCTTTTCTCTGGAAGAAGGAAAACAAAGGACAACAACCATCAGAGGCAGCACCAAGCACTGTGTACCTCTCATGGGTTTGGTAGAGTAAAATACCACATAATTACCACAAACTCAGTGAATTTAGTGAAGTCTTGTTTACACAAACCTGGGGAACTGCCAATGTATTTTGACAGCCTTCAAGGTAACATTTCAATAGCAACCTGATTTACCGTCAGACATCAAGCCTGCTGATTAATTCCAACAGTCCATAGTAAACAGATGGGGGAGACACCAGGGACGGACTGGGACTAGAAATCGGCTCGGGCATTTCTAACACATTGGCTCATTTCTTTCCTTGAGGCCCCTACACCGACAAATGTTTTCCTTGAGGCCCTTCAGTGGTTGTCTTCAGCAAAACATTAGTCTCCAATGCCACAGATGTAATGGTAGCCAGAAGGATAATGAAAACAAAGAGAGTTCTGGGCACCAGGGACATTAAATCATTACCATATAACTAGACAAGACCATTTGGTTACCGGTCTGACTTGTTTTTTTCTTCCTATCTTTTTGAGGTGGTTCTACAAGGATATTACCAGGACTGTTTGATTATGATAGGATGACAACACAATATAAGTAACCAGTGTAATTTCTCACAAAAAGATGCACGTCATTGGTAGACATTCCAGCAGTACCTGATGCTCCTTAAGGTCACAAAAAAAGCCTGGAACAGGTATTCCCAAACTGGGGTACGCAATACTTTCGGGCTACGCCAAATAAAACTGTGATTCACATTTTAAAACATGAGTAGCCTCGTTTCACTGCCCCAAAAAATATAAACCATCTAGTGTTTAGCGAAATAGCAACACAATGTCAAATACAGGTAGCCTAGTCAAATAATTAACATCCAATCACATTAACCGTTACTCTCTCGAGGGAATTCCACTAACGGTCCGCATGTAGCCAAACGTAGCTGCTGCTCATTCCGTTTGCTCGAAAATGGATAAATGGTTAAAAGAAGTAAGGCCTGTGTCCATAGAGACACGTTTCAGCTCTTCTGGTAGTACTGCTACTACCAGCAGTACTACACTTGCACCGGTCGACGACACAAGTTGTTCTGCTTCCATAAGAACTTCCAATGCTAGTAATTCTACATTTGTTGTTTGCCCAACTGGCATGGACACTGACAGTTGTGAATCTGATGCAGCCGAAGAGCTACTGCCCCCTTACACAGGAAAGCACAGAACAACAGACAGGGATGGGAACTACATTGATTTGGGGTTCACTTATATTGGGAGTAGTGCCTTTCCTCAGCCACAGGGTGAGGGTTATGTATCTCATAACTCGATGAAACCTTCACTCTTCCGCAGACTTTCAGAAACAAAACATGCCAATTTGAAAAATAATATGTTTTTTTAGCAGGAATTAAGACAACTTTCGAGTAGTAAGACATGTATAAAAGCAACAGATACCATTAATTAGAAGGGGATAGAAGCATCTTATATGGTGAGCTACCGAGTGGCTAGGACAGGCAAGCCCCATACTATTGTGGAGGACTTCATTCTTCCTGCTGTGGTAGATGTGGCTGGGACAATGCTGGGGGAAAGGCCCAAAAAAATATACAGACAATGTCTTCATCAAACAGCACTGTTTCACTTCACATCAGTGATGGCAGGAGATGTTTTGAAACAATTACTGTTTCGCATACAAGCCAGTGAATTCTATGCGTTACAGCTGGATGAGTCAACAAATGTGGCGAGCCTGGCACAGCTCCTGTTATATGTCCTTTATGTTTATGGGGGGGTCAATTAAAGAAGATGTCCTCTTCTGGAAAGCAGGACATATATTTTTAAAGTACTGGACAGCTTCCACCGAGAGGCTCTTGCTGCCAAGGGAATGCCTGACAGCTTGAAAGACGTTTTGGACACTACAGTGAAAATTGTTAGCTTTGTTAAAGCAAGGCCCCTGAACTCTCGTGTATTTTCTGCACTATGAAATGATATGGGCAGCGACCATGTAATGGTTTTACAACATACAGAAGTGCGCTAGTTATCAAGGGGCAAACTATTCACACGTTTTTTTTTATTTGAGAGACGAGCTTAAAGTTTTCTTTACTGACAATAATTTTCACTTGTCTGACCTCTTGCTTGATGATGAGTTTTTCATACGACTGGCCTATCTGGGTGATGTATTTTCTCACCTGAATGATCTGAATATAGGATTACAGGGACTCTGCAACTATATCCAATGTGCGGAACAAAATTGAGGCTATGATTAAGAAGTTGGCGCTCTTCTCTGTCTGCATTAACAAGGACAACACACAAGTCTTTCCATCATTGTATGATTTTTTTGTGTGCGAATGAACTCAAGCGTACGGAAAATGTCAAATGTGATATAGCGAAGCACCTGAGTGAGTTGGGTGCTCAATTACGCAGGTACTTTCCCGAAACCGATGACACAAACAACAGGATTCGTTATCCCTTGAATGCCCTTCCTCCAGTCCACTTAGCTGAACAAGAGAGCCTCATCGAAATTGCAACAAGCGGTTCTGTGAAAATGTCATTTAATCAGAAGCCACTACCAGATTTCTGGATTGGGCTGTGCTCAGAGTATCCTCTGCCTTGGCAAATCATACTGTTAAGACACTGATGCCCTTTATAACCACGTACCTAAGTAAGAGTAGATTCTCGGCCTAGAACATATCAATTATAAAATAATGAGCACACAACACAGGATGTGTTGTATGGACTGCTCTTAATCTCTCATGGACAGATTCTGCAGTGGTGGGATGGAATGTGTAGCGCGCAGTAGTAGTTCTAGTGTTTGGGTTTTCGTCACTGATTATTTATGTACCAGGATTGGGCGAAAGCGGTGCTTAAACTTTGCAAACCGGAACTCCCAATTTCTAACAGAATTGAATCACGCAGCTGACCACATTAGGCAATATGTTAGTTCTGGGTTAACTCGAGATTACACCACAATCCACACTTTGGTTTTGGTTGAAAAGTCACGGCCAAGAAAGGCTAAAGTTAGCATTTTCAGACAAAAGTTTGACTCAGCATAGAGTGTCTGAAGTTACACATCACGCTATTACAGCAGTGTGACTGTTTTGGAATAAAATGTTCAATACATTTTCTTAAACATCCTCTGTATTGTGTGCTTTTTGTTCAAATAAGTATATGTATAATATATGTTGATAATAATATAAATATATGTTTTAGGCCATTTTGAGAACTTAAGGAGCATCAGGTACTACTGGAATGTCTACCATGTCCATAGTTTTGTGGGTAATTACATTGGTCACTCAAAACATTTATAAAGTATAAATACCCCACACTTTAGATGAGGCCACACCAAAAAATGTTCCTAATGGTTTATAAGGACCTATATTAAACATATTTTGAATGATCTAATGCTTAGAGAAGATCTTATGTTAAGTGTTGGTACATCTTTGGTACATCTAAAGCCTTTTCTTTTGGGGTGTTGCTGTAGGCCACCAAGTGCTAACAGTCAGTATCTAAATAATATGTGTGAACTGCTTGGTAGTGTATGTGATGTAAACAGAGAGGTCTACTTTCTTGGAGACCTGAATATTGATTGGTTTTCATCAAGCTGTCCTCTGAAGAGGAAGCTTCTTACAGTAACCAGTGCCTGTAATCTGGTTCAGGTTATTAATCAATTTACCAGGGTGTTTACAAACCGTACAGTAACAACATCATACAAATGTTCTAGAGCTGTATCCGTACCCATTGGATGCAGTGATCACAATAGAGTTGCTATATCCAGGACTGCCAAAGTTCCAACAGCTGGGCCTAAAATAGTGTATAACAGATCATACAAAAGATTTTGCTGTGACTCTGTGGATGATGTTAAAAATATTTGTTGGTCTGATGTGATTAATAAGGAGCATCCAGACGCTGCACTTGATTCATTTATGAAATTGCTTCTTCCAATTATTGATAAACATGCACCTGTTAAGAAACTGACTGTTAGAACTGTTAAGGCGCCATGGATTGACGAGGAATTGAACAAATTTATGGTTAAAAGAGATGGGGCAAAATGAGTGGCAAATAAGTCTGGCTGCACATCTGACTGGCTGACTTATTGCAAATTGAGAAATTATGTGACTAAACTCAACAGTAAGATGAAGAACTGCATTATGAAGCCAAGATCAATGAGATAAAGAATGATGGGGAAAAACTTGAGTACTTTATATGAAATTATGGGCAGAAAGACAAATTCAACTCCATCTTTCATCGAATTAGATAGCTTATTCATCATGAAACCATTTGATGTTACCAATTATTATTTATTTGGCAAAGTGGGCAAACTTAGGCAGGAAATGCTAACAACGAACAGTGAGCAATTGTATAGGTGCATAAAAAAACATAATGAAAGAAAAGCAGTGCAAGTTTGAATTTTGTAAAGTTAGTGTGGGAGAGGTGGAAAAAGTATGGCTATTGATCAATAATGACAAACCTCCTGGCATTGACAACTTAGATGGAAAGCTACTGAGGATGGTAGCTGAATCTATAGCCACTCCTATCTGTCATATCTTTAATCTGAGCCTAGAGGAAAGTCTTTGTCCTCAGGCCTGGAGGGAAGCTAAAGTATTTTCGCTACCCAAGAGTTGTAAAGCGGCCTTTACTGGTTCTACCAGCAGACCTATAAGCTTGCTGCCAGCACTTAGCAAACTGTTGCAAAAAATTGTGTTTGACCAAATACAATGTTATTTCTCTGTAAACAAATTAACAACAGACTTTCAGCATGCTTATAGAGAAGGGCACTCAACATGTGGCACAAATGCCTGATGTTTGACTGAAAGAAATAAGAAGAAGATTGTGGGAGCTGTACTTTTAGATTTCAGTGCAGTCTGATATTATTGACCATAACCTGTTGTTGAAAAAACGTATGTGTTATGGCTTTTCAACCTCTGCCATATCATGGATTCAGAGCTATCTATCTAATAGAACTCAAAGGGTTATCTTTAATGGAAGCTTCTCTAATGTCAAACATGTAAAGTGTGGTGTACCACAGGGCAGCATACTAGGCCCTCTACTCTTTTCTATTTTTACCAATGACCTGCCACTGGCATTAAACAAAGCATGTGTGTCCATGTATGCTGATGATTCAACCATATATGCATCAGCAACAGCAGCTAATGAAGTCACTGAAACCCTTAAAGAGTTGCAGTCCGTTTTGGAATGGGTGGCCAGTAATAAACTGGTCCTGAACATTTCTAAAACTAAGAGCATTGTATTTGGTAGAAATCATTCCCTAAGTTCTAGACCTCATCTGAATCTTGTAATGAATGGTCTTTTGTCAAACAATTTGAGGAGACTAAAATACTTGCCATTATTTTAGACTGTAAACTGTCATGGTAAAACATATAGATTCAATGGTGGTAAAGATGGGGAAAGTCTGTCCGTAATAAAGAGATGCTCTGCTTTTTTGACACCACACTCCAAATAGCAAGTTCTGCCGGCTCTAGTTTTGTCTAATCTTGATTATTGTCCAGTTGTGTGGTCCAGTGCTGCAAGGAAATACCTAGTTAAGCTGCAGCTGGCCCAGAACAGAACGGCACGTTTTGCTCTTAATTGTAATCATAGGGCTGATATAAATACTATGCTTGCCAGTCTCTCTTGGCTAATAGTTGAAAGACTGACTGTATCACTTTTTATAAATATAGTGTTAAATCCCAAATTGTTCAGTCAACTTACACAACTCTGATACACTTATCTCACCAGACATATTTTCACAGTTCCCAAATCCAGAACAAATTCAAGAAAGCATACAGTATTATATAGAGCCCTAATTGCATGGAACATCCATCTCATATTGCTCAAATAAACAGCAAACCTGATTTCAAAAAACAGAAGCACCTTGTGGCACAACGCCTCTCCCCTATTGGACCTAGTTTGTGTAAGCATTGATGTAGGAAACGTGTGCCTTAAAAATTCTGTCTTTGAGCTGTTCTTGTCTATTGATGTTCTGTGTTATGTTTCATGTGTGGACCCCAGGAAGAGTAGCTGCTGCTTTTGCAACAGCTAATGGGGATCCTAATAAAAAATTTCAAATGTGGGAGAATGGATCAATGATTATACTATTTATTAAATGCTTTGTGATGTCAAGCTATGTTGAAGTGCAACCAATTCTCTGTCTGTAGTTGTACAAAGTACAGCTCATTGAGTGGTTGGCTCTTTCAGGATAGAACATACTTCCTGAGAAGCGTGCAAAAACTGTTTGTGAAGATAACAGCTTGTATCAAAGGTTCACTCTGATCTTTTCATTCTCCCAAAGTCAAACAGGATGTGATACCTTAACTCTCATGCATCCCTGCACCAAAGTAACAAATGCATTCTATAGAGCTTGGTAGTCTGACATACAGGCTGGTCTGACATGTACATATACGCGGTGACTGTTACGCGGGACGGAGTAGGTGAACCCAACTGCAGACGAGGAGACAGGGATAAGGTAACTAAGGTATTTATTGAAATGCATGGGGGGGGGGGTGCAGGCCAGGGGAAGCTCGGGTAGGTAGCGGGAACCAGGAACTGAGGCTGGGGCAAGGTAAGCAGGTCCAGAGCAGAATCCAAGGAAGCAGTTGAGCAGGGGTCCAGGTCAGGGAAGCAGGACGGATGAGACGAGGGACTGGAGACAGAGACCAGAGTGGATGGAACTGTAGCAGAGAGAAAAGCAGCGTCAGGCTAGAGAAACTGGATAACAAGCTCTATGCAGGAACAAACGGCTTGAAATGCAGACTGAACAGAGGCTACGATCTGGCAGCATGGAAGTGGCAGAGCTGAGCATTTGTCGGTCTTGATTATGGAACAGGTTGCAGCTGGTGGGGATCCGCTCTGCCTCCAGCACACCTGTCTCCTCTCACACAATCACATACACCCACATACAGAGAGAGAGAGAGAGCACTGGGGGAGCGGGGGCAGGTTAGGAGAGACACAGGATGAGAAGTAGAGGGTGTGGTAGGAGAAGATGTAACATCTTGTGAGAAGAGGATCATGAATAGAGATGGTATGTCAATTAAGTAATGATACATTCTTAGAAAAAATTATTCCAAAATGGTTCTTCGGCTGTCCCCATAGGAGAACACTTTTTGGTTCCAGGTAGAACTCTTTTGAGTTCCATGTAGGTTCCTCTGTGAAAAGGGTTATATATGGAACTCATATCTACCTGGAACCAAAAGAGGTTCTTCAAATGGTTCTCCTATGGGGACAGCCAAAATACCCATTTATGTTCTAGATGGCACCTTTTTTGTATAAGTGGGGCCATGTATGTGAACGCTATTTTAATTTGATCAATCTGTTGTCACAGACAGTTTTCCTGTGCAGCAGGAAATGCAAATTGTAGTGAATGCATGGTTTTAAAAGTCTTCTGAAGTTTGTAATGTCCAAACTTCAGTATCAACTCCTACCGAAATGTTCATAAATTATAATCCAAATAATGATTCTCATTTCCTGTTGCTGCAGGATTATTTTCCGGGTGGGTATAATTTGTGGAACGTTCCAACAGGAATCTGTTCCAAAACCTTTGAAGTACAAGGTTGCCAACAAACGACACATACAAAGTAACACGATCAAGCCACCTAGCTAACTAGCTGCCGAATGGGCATCAACTCACCACGTTTATTTTGAATGTTTGTCAATAGCCTACCAGAGTAGACATTTTTCGGAATAAACATGAGTGAAAAACATAATTAAATAGCTCACTCCCTACCCTGTATTTTATTCTGTTGCTATACAACTTTGTACGCGTTGTTTGTTGGCAACCTTATTATTTACGAAGTTATTGGAACAGATTCCTGTTGGAACGTTCCACAAATTAAACCCACCCTTATTTTCCAGCTGCGAGAAGCTGGTCAATTTAAAATAGCACCTATGTACATGTGTTTTAAGATTGATGTCACTGATGAGGTACAGTAGGTCCTCTGTAGTGTTCAGCAGAGAACTACATGCATGAATCACTCAACATATAGATGAGCTGTGCTATGGAAGGATTACTGTCAAGTGGTTCACCTGTCCCTCTCTTTGTCAACAGTCAAACCTCTTCACCCCACAACTTTTCATTCACTCATCACAAAGTGTTGTGGAAGTCATCAGGTGCATGGCTGAGTTGTAGGCCACACCGGTAGAATAGATGGTACAAGCTATACAGGCCTAGGATCTAAATTTGACAGCAGAAAAATAATCCTGCAGCAACAAGAAATGTGGATTATAGTTAATACATTTTTTTTTGTAGGGGTTGATACCCTTTTTAGTTAAGGCAAATCAAGTCTGACAGCTTTAAGTGGAAATTACCAACTTTAGAAGCCATTTTAAACCATGAATACATGACAAGTTTGCATTTTGTGCTGTAACAACAGGGTGATCAAATTAAGACGAGTTTCAATTGGTGATGTCACTTGCTCTGAGACTTTGAAGTACAGTAGTTTTTTCCCTTTCGTGGAGCAATAGCTAACGATGCTTTGTGGGAGGCACTGTTGATGTGTTCAGAGGGTCCCTGGTTCGAGCCCAGGTTGGGTCAAGGAGAGGGACGGAAGCAGCACTGTTCCTCTGGCAGGTAACTAGCTGTGTGCTGTGTGTGCCAATCATTTATACCACATAACTTACTGCTCACATTCTCTCTCGCAGAAATGAGCCAGCTACAGATAAAAAAAGATTACTGTAACTCACAGGTGACTAGTGGCACCTTAATTGGGGAGGACGGGCTCATAATAATGGCTGGAAGGCCATTGAATGGAATGTTTGAAACACTTGGTTTTCATGTGTTTGATACCCTTCTATTCCAGACATTATGAGCCATCCTCCCCTCACTAGCCTCCTGTGCTAGAATGACTTACTGTTGAGAACTGTTTGATATCCAAGTTGTTATAATGAAAAGTCACGGCTTTTTTACAAATCCAGATATAGTCGTGTGTGTGTGTGTGTGTGTGTGTGGGTGGTATTACCTGACTGTTGCTGTGTCAACCCACAAAACCTGTACAGGCCAACTGCATTAGTGTGTCACATGATCATGTGGACCGTGAAGAAGTTTTGAACCATTTACAGACACACACAGTTGATCCTGGTGAGGTTCAGAGAACTCATTATACCCTCCCAACATCAGACTCAGTAACCCTGGGATTCGGATGTCTAATCTTTCATAATCTATCATTACCACTACGTATGATCACAACATTTCAGTCAGACACATTCATCCGCTTGATAGGATCAGGTTGCAGGTAAAGCTCCATGTGCTAAAGAAGGAGAGGCTTTGTAGATGACCTGCAGAAAGCTCAGTCTTCCACGGGGGTCAGGTTGGACCTGTGGCGCCTCCCCTCGCCCCTCGTAGACTAGGCTTGGACAACATGTCCCTGATCAAAGAGAGCACGGCCGACCTAGAGGATACGGGGAGAAGTGGTGACAGTGAATCTGATCTGTGGTCAGTGATGCATCACGTCTATACTTTGAACGAGACCCTTCTGGATGCCAGATTAAATACCAAGGAGGGTTTGTGAGCGAGGAAGCTATACTGTTGTTAAGCAACAGTATAGCAACCTCGGCCTGATGAAGTCTACCAGAGACTCCAAGCCAAACTCTACAGAGTCCACCAACTGGATGCTTCATCTGCAGAATCCTCATTCTCACATCCATTCCATTTCCTCAAATATTCTAAACACATTTCAATGTGTGCTCCTTAAAATTGTGAAAACATTTTAGGTTTCCCAAGAATTTTACGAAGCTCTTTTTCCCTCGATATGATTCAATGACAATCGGGGCAACATGCATGGAGACAAATGAGAGAAAGCAATGTGCATATGGCACAATGTGAGATATTCTCACTTGTCTCGTGGTATTCAAAGTCAAGTGCTCAACAAGAGACAGGTAGAGGTTGACTAAACCAGTCCAACAGGTTGGTTTCCCCGCGAGCCTTGTTCATTCCTTTTTGATGTCGCTCTAATAATAGGCATCTTCTTTCTAATGCACACTACTTGAATAGTAAAGATGTGAAGAATGCAAAGAGAGGTAGACCAACTTTGACTTCCTCAAACGTTTCATCTCTATCACACAGCTGGGGGAATATAATACAGTACTGTGCCTACGAATTAATACACAAAGAATACATGACATGGTGGAAACCTTAGTTGATACATCCATTTTTGGACTTAATGATATACATTGAGTGTACAAAACATTACAAACCCTTTCCTAATATTGAGTTGCACCCCCTTTTGAGGTCAGAACAGCCTCAATTCGTCGACTTGAGTATCTGGAGCATCAGCATTTGTGGGTTCAATTACAAACTAGACACACTAATGTACTTGTCCTCTTGCTCATTTGTGCACCGGGCCTCCCACTCCTCTTTCTATTCTGGTTAGTGCCAGTTTGTGCTGTTCTGTGAAGAGAGTAGTACACAGCATTATACGAGATCTTCAGTTTCTTGGAAATTTCTCACATGGAATAGCCTTCATTTCTCAGAACAAGAATAGACTGACGAGTTTCAAAAGAAAGTTATTTGTTTCTGGCCATTTTGAGTCTGTAATCAAACCCACAAATGCTGATGCTCCAGATACTCAACTAGTCCAAAGAAGGCCAGTTTTATTGCTTCTTTAATCAGAACAACAGTTTTCAGCTGTGCTAACATAATTGCAAAAGGGTTTTCTAATGATCAATTAGCCTTTTAAAATTATCAACTTGGATTAAGTAACACAACGTGCCATTGGAACACAGGAGTGGGGATTGCTGATAATGGGCCTCTGTACACCTATGTAAAAATTCCATTAAAAAAAATCAGCTGTTTCCAGCTACAATAGTCATTTACAACATTAACAATGTCTACACTGTATTTCTGATCAATTTGATGTTATTTTAATGGACAAAAAAATGTGCTTTTCTTCCAAAAACAAGGACATTTCTAAGTGAACCCAAACTTTTGAACGGTAGTGTGTATGTATATATAAAAGTGTGACATTTCCTGAGCTTTCCTACAGTATATCCCCTAGATATGGGACAGACACTTCAAAAGCTCATTCCTTATGGCTTATTTTTTGACTGTCTTTTTTTGCCATTTATAAATGTGTTATACCAATGTGTTTCCATGGACTATAGTAGAAAAGGACAAATTCCATATTTTATCAAATAATTTGTTTATATATCCCCCCCAACGACTTAGACTCTTAAGAATGAACCTGTCTCCTCCCCTTAATCTACACTGATTGAAGTGGATTTAACAGGGGGATTCACCTGGTCAGTAGCCTACAGCATGTCATGGAAATGTTCCTAATGTTTTGTAAACCCGTTAATTATTGAAGAATATAACTTAGAAATACCTCATGAGCTTAGTTCAACTGTCATACCCCATCAGAATCAAAAATACAAGCCTGTTTTACTCCAATGCTTTAAACAATGTAAATATAAACAAACACTGTACAGCCGCAATAAAACGTTTAACTATAGTTCAGTCCATGCTTCGTTAGCTCTGTCTATGAATTTGAGTGGTTACATTTCTACAAAACACAAGCGACATGACCACTTTGTTATTATTCCAATGAAGGATTCTGCCTTTAATTAAAGGCCAAGTGCAGTCAAAATGCAGTTTTTTCTGTGTTTTATAACATATTGTACAACAGCTGATGAAACTAACACTGAAAAAGTGTGAACAAATTTGGTCAATGTTATTTCCTGATAGTTTCTGGTTGATAATACAATCTACACAGGTCCTTCTAATCAGCAAGTTTACATGGGCAGGAGTTAGTGTTGCACAGGTGAGCTTTTTGTTCACCCGCACCCTCCAGTGTTCGCTAATAACACATCCTCATCCGCTCGACTATATGTGATAAAGTGAAAACCTGAGCCCTGCACCCGACCCTAACCAGCAAATACAGAAAATGCGCTGTAAGCTACAGACTCAGACAGCGGAATTATTTTTTGACAAGCGGTGCAGGATTTTTGGGGGGCCTAATTCAGATATGTTTCTGCATATAATTGACAACAATTTAGCAGGCTATTTGTGTCACGCCCTGGTCTTAGTATTTTGTGTTTTCTTTATTTATTTGGTCAGGCCAGGGTGTGACATGGGTTTTTTATGTGGTGTGTTTTGTCCTGGGGTTTTTTCGTACGTATTGCGATTGTGGCTTAGTGGGGTTTTCTAGGTAAGTCTATGGTTGCCTGAAGTGGTTCTCAATCAGAGGCAGGTGTTTATCGTTGTCTCTGATTGGGAACCATATTTAGGCGGCCATATTCTTTGAGTGTTTCGTGGGTGATTGTTCCTGTCTCTGTGTTAGTTTGCACCAGTTTAGGCTGTTTTGGTTTTCAAGGTCCGTTTATTGTTTTTGTATTGATTGTGTTTCATCGTCATTAAACATGTATCAAGAATACCACGCTGCATTTTGGTCCGACTCTCCTTCACCGCAAGAAAACCGTAACAATTTGTTTGTCAACTTGTCTATAATTAGATACATGGAGCTTCTGTTCTTTCATGATATGTTGCCCTAGAACAGGGTTTCCCTCCTGGGGGCACGTTTTGGTTTTTGCCCTAGCACTACACAGCTGATTCAAATAACCAACGGATCATCAAGCTTTGATTATATGAATCAGCTGTGCAAAAACCAAAACGTGTACCCAGGGTGGGCCCCGGGGCCGAGTTTTGGAAACCCTGCCCTAGAGGACAAAATAAACCCGTACTCACCAGAAAATGATCATAAATCAATAGAATGAATGCTTCAATCTAGTTTACATCTGCCATCTCTGCTTCTTTTGTGGAGAAAATGTGTTTAGGGACCGGGTTTCCAGTTTCCCAATCCCCACTCAGACCACACCCAGACAGTCCTAGCTAAATTCTTGATTGAGAAATAGTTTTTTAATGTAAATCTATTACAGTTTCCATTTAATTGGCGACAGATTTTCATGCAAATATTCTAAAATACACAAAGACAATATTCAAATATTCCCACCAGTGATTGCACCAAATGGAGTTGTTCTTTTTTGCGTAAGTTTTCACTTAAGTTTTCATGTACCGAATAAAACAAGTTTCAATGTGTTTCCCGTTAAATAGCAAATGTGCCTACTCTGGTCTTTTCACTGGCTCTCTAGCCAACACCTCGCAGATACAGTGCTGTGAGGGTAGGCTAGTCTACTGAGATTATTATGGATACTAGAGAGAGAATATTTGTATTTGTCAAATGGCAGTCAAGCATCATTCATCATGTCACCAGAATAAGACCTTCAATATGGAAAGGAGCATCAAGCTCATCACTGTGCACTTTCACCACCATGTGAAGTTCATCATAACTTGTTTCATCTGTAGCCCAATGAACAACACGGTGTCCTGGGTAGTAGTGGGAGGACCACGCAACATATCAAAATCAAGTCAAACTTTATTTGCCACATGCGCCAAATACAACAAGTGTAGACTTTACAGTGAAATGCTTACTTACAAGATCTTAACCAACAGTGCAGTTCAAGAAGAACATATTTACCAAGTAGGCTAAAATAAAAAGTAATAATAAAAAGTAACACAATAAGAATAATGAGGCTAGGTAGCAAACAAACAGTGAGTAGCAGCAGTGTACGGGGGGGGGGGGGGGTTGTCAATGTAAATTGTCCTGTGGTGATTTTTATGATTGTTCAGCAGCCTAATGGCTTGGGAGCAGAAGCTGTTGAGGAGCCTTTTGGTCCTAGACTTGGTGCTCCGATACCGCTTGCTGTGCGGTAGCAGAGAAAACAGTATATAACTTGGGTGACTGGAGTCTCTGACAATTTTATGGGCTTTCCTCTGACACCGCCTATTATATACAGTGCCTTGCGAAAGTATTCGGCCCCCTTGAACTTTGCGACCTTTTGCCACATTTCAGGCTTCAAACATAAAGATATAAAACTGTATTTTTTTGTGAAGAATCAACAACAAGTGGGACACAATCATGAAGTGGAACGACATTTATTGGATATTTCAAACTTTTTTAACAAATCAAAAACTGAAAAATTGGGCGTGCAAAATTATTCAGCCCCCTTAAATTAATACTTTGTAGCGCCACCTTTTGCTGCGATTACAGCTGTAAGTCGCTTGGGGTATGTCTCTATCAGTTTTGCACATCGAGAGACTGACATTTTTTCCCATTCCTCCTTGCAAAACAGCTCGAGCTCAGTGAGGTTGGATGGAGAGCATTTGTGAACAGCAGTTTTCAGTTCTTTCCACAGATTCTCGATTGGATTCAGGTCTGGACTTTGACTTGGTCATTCTAACACCTGGATATGTTTATTTTTGAACCATTCCATTGTAGATTTTGCTTTATGTTTTGGATCATTGTCTTGTTGGAAGACAAATCTCCGTCCCAGTCTCAGGTCTTTTGCAGACTCCATCAGGTTTTCTTCCAGAATGGTCCTGTATTTGTCTCCATCCATCTTCCCATCAATTTTAACCATCTTCCCTGTCCCTGCTGAAGAAAAGCAGGCCCAAACCATGATGCTGCCACCACCATGTTTGACAGTGGGGATGGTGTGTTCAGCTGTGTTGCTTTTACGCCAAACATAACGTTTTGCATTGTTGCCAAAAAGTTCAATTTTGGTTTCATCTGACCAGAGCACCTTCTTCCACATGTTTGGTGTGTCTCCCAGGTGGCTTGTGGCAAACTTTAAACAACACTTTTTATGGATATCTTTAAGAAATGGCTTTCTTCTTGCCACTCTTCCATAAAGGCCAGATTTGTGCAATATACGACTGATTGTTGTCCTATGGACAGAGTCTCCCACCTCAGCTGTAGATCTCTGCAGTTCATCCAGAGTGATCATGGGCCTCTTGGCTGCATCTCTGATCAGTCTTCTCCTTGTATGAGCTGAAAGTTTTGAGGGACGGCCAGGTCTTGGTAGATTTGCAGTGGTCTGATACTCCTTCCATTTCAATATTATCGCTTGCACAGTGCTCCTTGGGATGTTTAAAGCTTGGGAAATATTTTTGTATCCAAATCCGGCTTTAAACTTCTTCACAACAGTATCTCAGACCTGCCTGGTGTGTTCCTTGTTCTTCATGATGCTCTCTGCGCTTTTAACGGACCTCTGAGACTATCACAGTGCAGGTGCATTTATACGGAGACTTGATTACACACAGGTGGATTGTATTTATCATCATTAGTCATTTAGGTCAACATTGGATCATTCAGAGATCCTCACTGAACTTCTGGAGAGAGTTTGCTGCACTGAAAGTAAAGGGGCTGAATAATTTTGCACGCCCAATTTTTCAGTTTTTGATTTGTTAAAAAAGTTTGAAATATCCAATAAATGTCGTTCCACTTCATGATTGTGTCCCACTTGTTGTTGATTCTTCACAAAAAAATACAGTTTTATATCTTTATGTTTGAAGCCTGAAATGTGGCAAAAGGTCGCAAAGTTCAAGGGGGCTGAATACTTTCGCAAGGCACTGTAAGCCAGTTCAGAGAGCAAACAGGTTGTTGATGGTGGGAAGGAGAAAGTCTGAGAATGGATAGAAGAAACAATGTGAGAGGACAAGGAGGAGGAGGGCCATAAAGAGGAAGAGGAGGACGAAGTGGAAGAGGAAGGCAAAGAGTGGAAATATCTGATGAAAATGGAGCAACAGTTATAGACCATGTTCTTGTCCATGGACTGACAGTGAGGGAAGCAGGACTAAGAGTGCAACCCAATTTGAGACAATTTTCTGTGTCCACCATAGTAAGGACATTCAGAGAAGAGAACAGGTACAGTATACTACTTTATTTTTGTAATTGCAAATTTACTGTACTACACTATATGCAGCTGTTTCAATAGACATTTGTAAAGTTTATCACTGTATGTATTATACTGCAAGAATATGTTTTGTAACTGCACAACTACTTTTTGTAGAATTGCAAGGCTGCCACATGTAGGTGGAAGGACAGCTATATTCACTCGGGAACAAGAGGCCGTTATAGTTGGCATGGTCCTTCAAGATAATGCAATACGACTCAGAGAAATCCAGGAACGAGTGATAAAAGACAACACACACTTCCAGGGAATTGACAGTGTGAGCATTTCTACAATTGACCATGTCCTCCATCGTAACAGGATGCGAATGAAACAAGTATACAGAGTACCTTTTGAGCGCAACTCACCAAGGGTGAAAGAACTGCGAGCTCAGTATGTGCAAGTAAGTGTACATTCAGAAACATTTACTGTAATCCAGATTGTCTACAGTACTAACACATACTATGTGAATGACATTACTCTTCAGTACATACAATGTATGTGAATCAGAAGCCTAATTGTACTCTACAGTATAGCACTGTCTCTGTACGACTTACAAAATCCTACATACAGTATATTGTATTTCTACACAGACAATATTTGACTTGGAATCCTTGGACAGACCCCATGAGTTCATCTTTGTCGATGAAGCAGGCTTCAATCTAACAAAGAGGAGAAGGAGAGGCCGAAACAATATGATTGGACAGCGGGCCATTGTTGAAGTCCCTGGTCAACGAGGTGGCAATGTCACAATCTGTGCTGCTATCAGCAACCATGGTGTTCTACATTACCATGTTACATTCGGGCCATATAACACTCAGAACCTTCTAAGATTTATTGCCAATCTAAGAGATATTTTATTTGAGCAGCAGGTTCAAGAGCAGCAGGGTCAAGAGCTAAATGAGAATCCCATTCCCACCTATGTGATAGTGTGGGACAATGTCAGTTTCCATCGAGCTGCTCAGGTTGGAATGGTTTAACATCAATGGGCAGTTTATGAACTTGTACCTCCCTCCATATTCGCCTTTCCTGAATCCGATTGAGGAGTTTTTCTCCTCTTGGAGATGGAAAGTGTATGATAGACAACCCTACACCAGAGTAAATCTGCTGCAAGCCATGGATTTAGCCTGTGGTGAAATAGGTGAGGAATCATGTCAGGGCTGGATACGGCACACAAGAGGCTTCTTCCCCCGTTGCCTCAGGAGGGACAATATTGCTTGTGATGTCGACGAAGTGCTCTGGCCTGACCCAGCCCAAAGACAAGAAGAAGCACATTGATCACATGTTTACTCCTTTGATTTTTGTCCCTTTTAGTACTGTATACTCTGGTACAGTGCATTGTAGGCTGTATACTGTACAATGGACAAATTGTATGGCCATGAAGTGGGTGGGGTTATATCCTTCCTGTTTGGCCCTGTCTGGGGGTGTCCTCGGATGGGGCCACAGTGTCTCCTGACCCCTCCTGTCTCAGCCTCCAGTATTTATGCTGCAGTAGTTTATGTGTCGGGGGCTAGGGTCAGTTTGTTATATCTGGAGTACTTCTCCTGTTCTATTCGGTGTCCTGTGTGAATTTAAGTGTGCTCTCTCTAATTCTCTCTTTCTCTCTTTCTTTCTCTCTCTCGGAGGACCTGAGCCCTAGGACCATGCCTCAGGACTACCTGACATGATGACTCCTTACTGTCCCCAGTCCACCTGGTCGTGCTGCTGCTCCAGTTTCAACTGTTCTGCCTTATTATTATTATTGGACCATGCTGGTCATTTATGAACATTTGAACATCTTGGCCATGTTCTGTTATAATCTCCACCCGGCACATCTAGAAGAGGACTGGCCACCCCACATAGCCTGGTTCCTCTCTAGGTTTCTTCCTAGGTTTTGGCCTTTCTAGGGAGTTTTTCCTTACCACCGTGCTTCTACACCTGCATTGCTTGCTGTTTGGGGTTTTAGGCTGGGTTTCTGTACAGCACTTTGAGATATCAGCTGATGTACGAAGGGCTATATAAATACATTTGAATTTAATTGAAAATTGAATGAACATTGTGCTTTCCATTTATTAACAGTACTGACTGCTCAATAGATTTTGACTGGTTGCAGGTTCATATCAACAAAGAACAAGTATTACAGTATCACAGAGACAAAGGACACGTTTGTGAGATGCAGGGTACAGTACTGTAAAAATAGGGGTACAAGGAGGAGGAAGAACAAAAAACAAAATTGCAAAGAGCAATTTTTAGCTACTATGATAGAATATGTTTTCGTTCATCAAAAGACAATGACGGAAAAATATGAATATTGTTTTAGAATAAAAATGTACTTCTCCCTGAGAATTGTATGTTTTGAACAATGTGTTTTCTATTTTTCGGTGTATTGTTTACTGACTGCTGGAGAGTGTATATCATTTTGATCACTTTGTTTATGATTTGAGAGCAGTGTTTGATTTTGAACACAGGTAAAACTGTTTTGAGGCGAATGTTTTATTTTACGAGAGGAATCAGAGGTTATGTAAATAGTGCTTGAAGATGAGGTTTTGTGTTTAATGTTTTCAGGAAATGGAGCAAGGTTTCAGAAATTGTGTTTTAGCAATTGAGAAAAACTGTAAAGGAAAACGTTTCTTCCAGTCTGTGGTGAGTGATCGCTTTTCTGATGTCCAGAAGTTATTTTCGGTCATAAGAGACGGTAGCAGCAACATTATGTACACAATAAGTTAAATAAGTTACAGAAAACGCCCCAAAAATTACAATATTGCACAATTGTTTGGGAGAATGTAAAACGTCAGCCATGTTCTTCGGCGCCACATATCGTGTGACTTCAAGTTTACTTTGATATGATGATTATCATATAAATATTTGCACTAAAGTCGTTTCCACTGCTATTTCTCACATAGTTAATTTTAGCGACACAAAAAGATCCCACCATGTCGAATGAACAAAATATCTGTTGGCATTAATAACATTTTACCAAAACTACCTGTTTCCATCACAGCTGTCAAGAACACATTTATTTAGTATGACCTTCCTTGCATAAAAACTGTGGGTGGAAACATGGTTAGAAAGGTACTTAATTGATACCCAGAAATAATTTTATATCGATATAAAAATGACTGCATTGGGCCTTTAATGACTGGCACATGCACCCGTGCGCGCACACACACACACACACACACGCACACTGGATCAGCAACAACCACGCCAACACACAGTTCTTCCTCAGGTGTAAAATTATTCTTAATAGTTTATGGACATGCTTGGACAAGATAGAAGCCCAGAATCCATCTCTGACATTTCTTGGTGTTGATTCCTTACTATCTGTCACCTCCGTTTACCTGCTGCCATGTCTGAACTCCTCAAGCAAGAGTCTCTGTGTTGACATGGAGGAAGTTAACAGAATGCCTTTCCATAACATAATGCTCAATCCATCTAAAATGTACTGTTCCTCCATGCAGACAGCGCCATGTGAAATGTCAGTTGGTTTATGTTTAAGTCCATTTTCCACAAACAAACAAAATGTCTCATTTTGACTGGAAGGGATTTAATAGAGAATTAGCTTTAGTCTCAGCTATCCGTCTGATGTAACTTAACCTCAACGTGTCTGAAATCACAGTAGAAAAAGAAACAGCCGTTTGAAACCCCTCCATTATCAAACCGGATAAAAGCTATTGTCTGCTTCAATGTGCAATTTTCCTCAGAGAGATCGTGTGTAGGAGAGAGCCATATAATATAGACTCTTCACACATCAAGCAGAGGTCATAGGAGCCAGCAGTACCTGTATAAATCACACCACAATGCCTTTGCATCCCTGTATTCAATAGGTGACATAAATAACCATTGGGACTTGGGACCAGTCCATTGGGACTGGTTTCCACTGTTCCGACCGGGACACAAAGGCTTCTGAAACAGCACTGCCTTAGGACAAATCATATGACACTCTCAAACAGGAAATCTCTAAATCGCACACTCATTGTCCAGCTACATCAAATCCCTTTTTCACCACAAAAAGAAAGAGCTGGGGGAAGGGAAGAAGACAGAGACACAAAAATTAGACTTACTTTGTTTAACAAGACCCTTTATGACTTAACATTGGAGGCTTTTACACTATTGAAGGCATTCTTAAGCAGCATTTTCAAGAGTATGTGAAACAAAAGTCACAAAAGATGGAAGCATTCGTCACAGGTATGTCACATTGCCAGTTACTGAAAATCGTCTGCACAGAAATAAAACAATAAATTCACACATAGTAGGAGACATTTCCTGCTCCTGTCTAATGAGTTTGATCTCAACTGTCATAGGAGACTTCAGATCCACATTCACATACTGGAGAAGAGGGAACATGAAAGCAGAACCATTTCAAAAGCAATATGTGCAAAGCAAAAATGAAAAGCAAAAATATGATGACATATATGTCACTCTCAAGATGGCAATATTAGTCTTAGCATACTATTTGCATGAAGTTATTCATGTTTGTTTAAAAGCCTACAGTACATTTTGGCATTTCCTTGTATGAAGTATAAAGTAAAGAGTATAAAGTACAGTACAACTTCAACATACATTATATTGCATTTGGCAACACAAATGTCCTATATCCCTCTCTCACATTGTTAAGTGGAGGACTATCGTCACCTCATCTACCACTACAGTGCTACAGTAGATCTCCTGAAAGGGGACTTCAGAAGTTCATTCATCAAAGCAGGTATTTGAGTTTTTAAGCCTCTGAAACAGGAAAATACATTATTTGGGGGGATCCTGGTTTCCTGGTGGTGTCAGGCATAGTCAGACATGATCACATGTGGCTGATGAGGGATCGAATCCATGGTGGACTTAAAACCGTTCTCTTCATACTGCCTGCTTCTGTTTGCACAGGTGAGGACAGTCCCATCCAAGTGTGCCTCAGGCAATCGTTTCTGTAATTTTCAATGTGAGAGATAGCTGGAAGTAGAGACAATATAGAGGTACCCCTCCCCCTCGTGTATCTCACTACAGTGGATGCATGATGGCAGGAATGCAGGTAGGGAGACAGGCAGCTAGGGAGACAGGCAGGAAGGGAGACAGGCAGGCAGGTAGGTAGGGAGACAGACAGGTAGGGAGACAGGCAGACAGACAGGAAGGGAGACAGGCAGGCAGGTAGGGAGACAGGCAGGTAGGGAGACAGGCAGGCAGATAGGAAGACAGGCAGGCAGGCAGACAGACAGACAGATAGACACACACGAGGAAGGATGAGGAAGCCAAGATTAGTTGAATGACTCATATGGCCAGACTTTAGACTTGCTGTCTTTCAGCTGTGATTATATATCTAATGTACAGTTTCATGCTCTGATAAAAAGCCATAGCCTCTGTCCCCGAAGTGCCAAACCCAGAGGCATGTACAGCATGCTAGCTGACAACCAAACCCACTAAACTCATTGAATTATCATAAAACAACATCGATTCATATTTTAACTCCAAACCAACATTTGCATTTTAGTAAAGGTATTTTAAGCAACATGCAAACATGCAATGCAGCAGCCAGGAATTTTATAACCTTAATTTGTTTCTATTGCCCTCCAGTGGCTTTTATAGGCATGTTGATTATGAGGAAGGATTTCAGGCATTCTTTCCCTCACAACTTCCCATTAACCAAAACATCACTTACATTGTTTCCTATGATGTTAAACCGTAAGCCACTGAATAACCAGGTACAGTCTTTTATATTTTGCATAACGTCAATAGAAAATAACATGTAGCAGAGATAGAGGTATAAGCATGAGGGTGCCGTTGTCCGTCTATCCCTATGACTATGCATCAGATAACAGTAGCCCCCTATGGGGATAAAGCACTAGGAAGAGTAAACATTGTCCCCCTTGTGTCCCACTGGTTTCATATTGACTGGAAGGATTAGTGTGTTGTCATCCTGGAGATAGGAGATAACAGAGGACAACTCAGTGAGGACTCCCCTTCCTCTTTTATTAATCTGGCCTGTCAAGTGGATTCAGTAGTGGTGCTTCTATACATGGGCTGTCAATCATTCTACTGACCTAGAGGTGAAGGGTCAACCATCTGAATTCAAACAGGCCCATGGTAAAAGTCAGGGGTGTCCAACAAATCCCTTGAGGCTCACAGTCAACACTGCACTGAAGTTGGTGCTTGTTCACTTAATCCATGTGCATGCTAACATTAGCATTGAGCCAGCGCAAACCACTGTGTTCTCTAGCCAAACAAACAACACTGTAGAACTCTGTCAACACATTGTAGGGGACTTATCATACCTTAAAAACCTAAGTCCTTCTTAACCATGCATTGTGTTACTGTGTGTTGTGGTATAAGTGCAACGTTTACTGTGCCTTGTAAAAACCTCAACAACAATAGCCCACTTGCAAGACACTTCCCTTTAAACCAACTCATGTCCCAGTGGCAGACTTATCACATGGATTAGTACTGTCAATTAGAGGTATTACTATCCAATTACTGGGTAATATCCCATTGAGACTTTATGCAGCGACTTGCGGAAAGAGTAGCGACATACTGGTGTTGTAAATGTACCTTCCATTCAGAAACAACAGGTCTAACTGAGAATTAGCCTACAGTCAACATGTCTGCCCTTACAGAATGTGTAGTGGTGCTTCTCTACAGTCATCTACCGCTCAGCTTTTTTTTTTAACCCTGACTTAAAAAATGTAGGCCCACTGTCACATAGAAAGCATTTATTTTCTATGGTGGAGTAGGTCCGGGCATGACTGGGGGGTGTTCTAGTTTATTATTTCTATGTTTTCTATTTCTTTGTTGGCCAGGTATGGTTCCCAATCAGAGGCAGCTATCTATCGTCTCTGATTGGGGATCATACTTAGGCAGCCTTTTTCCACTTGTTGTTTGTGTGATCTTGTTTAAGTATTGTTGCTTTTGAGCCCTACAAGACTGTACGTTTGTTTGTTTGTTACTCTTTATTGTTTTGTTGCTGGTTCACATTTATATAAATTATGATGAACCCGAACCACGCTGCGCTTTGGTCCACTCCTTATAACGATCGTGGCACCCACGCAACATTAACCAATTAAAAACAGTTCTGTAGCAATGAGGTTTGTGCAGTAGGCTATAGGCCCAATACATTATCACAGCATATTGACTATGCTTGAATTGCCCTTCCAATGTTGTTCTTCTCAGACCATTTTGAAATTATATTTTAGGTTTGATCACACTGGTAATAGATCATTTGTTGTATCACTTGTGAGGCACAGCTTTTTACTGGACTGATGGCCTGTGTCTGAGGGGAGGGAGGGAGCAGCGAGGAGGCTGCCACTCACCCGACTCACCACCCCTTCTCTCTCCCTCTCATCGCTGAGAATTATTTCTGCCTCATTCACCAATTCATGTTGTTCTTCACATGAGCAGATAAAGTGAAATCGTCCTTGATATTAAAAAAGACAGAAGCCGCTAATAATAACAACACAAGCTTATGGAACACTTTGCGCCACTCATTCATTGCAGCTGCAGTCCTGGTTGTAGCGTGAGTGGAAGTAGGGAGAACACACATGGCTTATCAAACTGTTGAACAAAGTGTTGAAATGGCTGAATAACAACTTAAACATGAACTTACTCATAAAAAAAGCATCTCTTTGGTGTATTTGTTGGTCATGGTTTTAAAAGTGTTGAAATCTCACATTATCTTCTTTGCTGTGCGTTCAAGCCTTCTTTTTTACACTTGATTTGCTCTCTGGGCCTGCTGGGTAGACAGATTTCTACTTTCAGACACATGCACTTGGGCTGCTGAATGAAGTGCAACTACTGCCGACAGCACAAACTAATAAAAAATAGGAATGCAAGGCTTTATCATTGGGGTTTTTAGAGAAATGTTTGGTGATCGAATAGAAGTGGCTGGCTTAGAGGTAACTGGCTTAGCTAATTGCTTTGACTGTTTACATTAGACTAAGCAACATATTTACCTTGGAATTACTATTACTTCGAATGCATTTATGATCCTGTCTGCTGTAACCTTAGAGGACTGATTGCGAAACATAAACATTGCTGTTACACTGAAGTATACTGCTGTCATAAGGTTAGAACGCCACTACTGAAGGAACTTGACTTCGCAGTGTTAGTCTCTCTCTCTCTCTCTCTCTCTCTCTCTCTCTCTCTATCTCTCTCTCTCTCTCTCTCTCTCTCTCTCTCTCTCTCTCTCTCTGTTGCAGAGCTCTGGCGTCTGAATGTCATGCACAGTTGGCCAGGTACAACGTCAGTCAGAAGTGGGGTGTCCTCCCCCCCAACCCTCTCTCCCTCCCTCACCCCTCCAACCCCACCGATCTCCATTTGTCATCTCCCCCTTTCAAGATAGGAAAATAGCTGGATACTGTGGTAAGAACCCCCCTCCCCCTTCATCTCCCTCCTACCTCTACCTGTACGAAGCAGTCCCTCAGCAACCTTGACCACCACCTCCCATTCCCCTCCACCGCTCTCCCCCACCCCGTCCCCTCTCTCCCCACCACCACACACAAAACAGTCAGTGTTCCCCTGGGGCCAACTGGAGATGAAAGCCGGTGTGTTGAAGCTGGGGACAGAGGGGAGAAGAGGAAATGTCTCTGATAATTGTGGGAGCATCTCTGCCTTCATTGCAAGGGCCAATCAAAGGCCTTCGTTGTCTGAAGCCTGTCTCTGCTGGGTGGCGGTGGGGGTGACAGAGGTGGCAGGTTTCATGATCCTGTCTATGTGGGGGGTGGCAAGCCAGGCAGCAGGTTTATATAAGATAACACCACCCTGGCATGGTTAACATGAACTCTGGGCAGTAGCCTATGTTAGAGAAAGTCTTGTAATGCATCGTTTCTTTATTGCATTTACCATAGGCTGAAAAGTATACTTCCTTTTCAATTGTGTTTTACTAAAGTAAGTGTGAAAACACCAATAGCATCATATGCCTGAGATAGTTGAGTAGAAGAAGAACCCACCTACTCCGTGCAATGAATTCACATCTCCGTCTCTTCTACTGCATTAGTTTATTATCAAAACAGCTACAATTTAACTGATCATCACCCTGATTTCAAAGGGTAATTTGTTTAGCTTTTTGTTCTCTCACCTACAGTACTTCTACCATTGACAACCTGACCAAATGTACAGGCATGGACTGCCTCCTTGAAAAAACGTTGTCTTGCTTTTAGTGCTCTCATGTGGACAGTGAGAGTAAATGCCAAGGTGGCTGAATAACGGATATTTAAGTAGATATTTGTTGCATACAGTACAAACACTACATACAATTCAATGGAAAAATATAATGCCAAAAATGTGTTGGATATAATAGCCTAGTGTGAGAACTTCATACTAGGCATCAACACTGTGTGGGATGTGGGTGTGTGTGTGGGCAGCCACACACGCACACTTTTAAAATCACCACAATAGCTGTAAAACATTAGGAGGCAGCTAATGTAAGTCAGCCACAACTTTGTGAGAGAGAGATTAGGGAGGTAACTTTGGAGCACTCCCACATGTCGGTTTTCAGTTTCTCTGGTGGCTTTGCCTTAATGTCTCATTGCACACCGCAGATTACAGTAATCCTGTACATGAATACACACAGAAGCAGTTTCACCTCACCTAGTCAGTCGCCTTGTTAATGAAAAACATCCCACTCTAAATCCACATAATGTCATTCTCCAATCTCTTAAGCATTCATGGATATGAAAGCAATTTGGAGAAAGTGTAATTATGGGATTAGCTAGGCAGAGAGGAGAGGACCCTGAAGATCTTTACAACCACGTTAGCTAGGGTTTCCTCTTTAATTCTTTCTTTATTTTTAGATTTTGTATATCCGAAAAAGGTGAAGATTATTGAGATGACAAACACCTGGACATCTGTGCAAAAGAGAGTAGATTCATTCAACAACTTCCACAGCAATCTTGGGATAACGATAGATGGTAAATGGGAGAGATTGGCTATATGATCGGCTGATTGAGTCTTAACTGGTTCAAATTCCCCTTTCTAATTGCACCTCCAATCCACGATGGGTCATCTAAAACGTTGTCTCTGGCACCACCAAGGCGAGAAATAGAAAAGGACACAACACCATATGGCCTATGTCAAACACTCTCCCTTCCCCTTTCTCCTAAACAGGGATCCCTTGACTGACGGAATCCTTTTCCGATGAACCACCTTGGGCTGGATCGATGTTGTAAAAAGGCCATGGTGGAGAGCAGGCTCTTAATTGAATGAGTTGTACCAGCAGCAATATGCTGAGTGCCAGAGAAGGAAGAGGAGGATGCTAGTAGGGGGAGGTAGGGTAGGGGGTCCAAGTAAAATTCCCACATGAAGGTGTAAATTACCATTGGTACAGACGGGCAATGCAATAGAGGAATTACCGAACACAGCAGGGAAGGCCTGTCCTATTGATCGGTCTGTGGAGATGTTTGTAAACTAGCAATAATGGCCCCCACACTCTATACTCCCCCATCAGGACAAGCTTTGACCTCCAAAAGCAATTTCTATAGATCTGCTTCGACTTGGGGCCCCCACTTCCTGGGTCCAGAGCCACTCAGGCTCCAAGCCTAGCCGTAACCCGACCCTCAGTCACAGCCCTCCTAATGCACCAGTTATGGATTGGTTGGGTGTCTGGCCTACAACCTCTTGACAGGCTGGGCAGGGGGGTAAACGATACAGGCTCTGTAACTTTCATTTAACCATAAAGCCTTAAAGGCACATTTAAATAACATTTGATTTGATTTAATCTGGCCCCCTGCCGTCAAACCCCTCAGTCTTCTCTTCTCCTCCAGGCTAGTGGTCACTCCTTCTCCACTTTAACCTCCACACACTTCACACTCAGGGGATCAAGCACATGTATATCCACTGGTCAATCCTAATCTGATTGACCTCAGCTTGTCCTCTCCTGAATTGTTGGGGTGAGATTGAGTGTTGATATCCAGACTAGGGGCTTCACCCTAGAGAGTTTCCAGAACCTTCAGCAGGAGTACAGGGAGAAGTTCAGTTACACAAGAGGTTTATTAGAACCACTGCTGGCATTCCCACTCATTTAGCACTCCTTTATTAGCATATGATAACAACAATTCTGGGGATTGTTTTGCTTTCTGCTGGATGTGCCTTTCTTTACCTAGGCATGGGAAAGGTAATATTGGTTGAATTCAAGGTTTGGCCATGGATCTAAGAGGCTGCGAGGGGGAAAAATTACTTTCAGTGATCATCTTGTAGTTTTCCACCAAATTACTGTAACAGGTTTCTGCTGAATGGGCAGCGTTCCTTGGCTGAATTGTTCTAGCGACGTTAACAAGCACATACACTTTCCCCTGCCTCAGCTTGCCTGCCTGCCTGCTGCACCATCTGGAGAGCATCCATCATTGGGAGTGTTGGGAAGTTCGAAACCCTTTAGAGTTATTGGACACTTTTTGCCTCTAAATGGTATCGGAGGCTGCTAGTTCCAGCGGCGTCTATTTTGACTGGTTTAAATCTAGATGAATGGCTATCTATTGGCTTGGCTGTTGGGAAAACAGAGACATTCTGATCACTCACCATGTCATATGAAACATTCCCATGCTTTTAAAACGTGATTTTCCTGAGGTTGGAATGATACGGAGAAATTGTGAAAATGAGGATAATGCAATTTCAGTGTTACAGCTGATTGTAAAGACAACCTGAAAGTTCTGCCTATTTAGTGGGATGGAGTTTTGGCCTGCCCGGTAACATCACCAGGTGGTAAATTAGTTAATTTGGGGTGTTTTTATTTTTTTTAATTTCACCTTTATTTAACCAGGTAGGCCAGTTGAAAACAAGTTTTCATTTACAACTGCAACCTGGCCAAGATAAAGCAAAGCAGTGTGACAAAAACAACAACACAGAGTTACACATAAACAAACATACAGTCAATAACACAATAGAAAAATCTATGTACAGTGTGTGCAAATGTAGAAGATTAGGGAGGTAAGGCAATAAATAGGCCGTAGAGGAAAAACATGTACAATTTAGCAATTAACACTGGAGTGATAGATGTACAGATGATGATGTGCAAGTAGAGATACTGGGGTGCAAAAGAGCAAGAAGATAAATAACAATATGGGGATGAGGTAGTTGGGTATTCTATGTACAGATTGGCTGTGTACAGGTACAGTGATCGATAAGCTGCTCTGACAGCTGATGCTTAAAGTTAGAGAGGGACATATAAGTCTCCAGCTTCAGAGATTTTTGCAATTCGTTCCAGTCATTGGCAGCAGAGAACTGGAAGGAAAAGCGGCCAAAGGAGGTGGTGGCTTTGGGAATGACCAGTGAGATATACCTGCTGGAGCACGTGCTACGGGTGGGTGTTGCTATGGATAAGGCGGAGCTTTAGCTAGCAGACTTATAAATTACCTGGATCCAGTGGGTTTGGCAACGAATATGTAGCGAGGGCCAGCCAACGAGAGCATACAGGTCGCAGTGGTGGTTAGTATATGGGGCTTTGGTGACAAAACGGATGGCACTGTGATAGACTACATCCAGTTTGCTGAGTAGAGTGTTGGAAGCTATTTTGTAAATGGCATCGCCAAAGTCAAGGATCGGTTGGATAGTCAGTTTTACGAGGGTCTGTTTGGCCGCATGAGTGAAGGAGGCTTTGTTGTGAAATAGGAAGCCGATTCTAGATTTAATTTTGGATTGGAGATGCTTAATGTGAGTCTGGAAGGAGAGTTTAGTCTAACCAGACACATAGGTATTTGTAGTTGTCTGAACCGTCCAGAGTAGTGATGCTAGTCGGGCGGGCGGCAATCGGTTGAAGAGCATGCATTTAGTTTAACTAGCATTTAAGAGCAGTTGGAGGCCACGGAAGGAGTGTTGTATGGCATTGAAGCTCGCTTGGAGGTTTGTTAACACTGTGTCCAAAGAAGGGCCAAAGAAGGGCCAAAGAAGGGCCAGAAGCCATTTGGAGGTTTGTTAACAGTGTCCAAAGAATGCCCAAGAAGCCGGTGTTTGGAGGATATATTGGCACAGGTGATGTTAGGCTCTAGACAAAGTTTTTTTCGGATTCCAGAGACGGAACCCAGTCGTTCAATCTTTTTGTTCTGTATCTATGGATGTGCTCTCTCTCGTCAGGACACTGTTGTTCAGAGGAGCTAGCCAACAACACAGCTAACACAATAACTTCAAACTGAAGCATGAAAGACTGCAAACAGGCTGCACATAATTTAGTTTTTTCTTTGTAGATATCCATAAAAAATTATGTTGATTCATGATTTCGACTGGCTAAGAAAAGCTGCCTGCCTGTCTCTCTCATCCTGACCTCCGACACATTCATTATTTAGTATGCAACAGCTGGAGATTGAATTTGAATATTGAAACAATGTTGCAAATGTCAGAAAGACAAACAGTAAGGTTTATACAAATCTCCACTGTTGAAAACGTAATGTTAGTCTTAAAGAAATGTGAAATAATGTCTAGATGCTTTTTATAGCAGAGATCAAGCTTTTATATTGCCTGGCTGGGCTGATGAGACAGTGGATTGCGCAGTCAGATGGAACAGAGTAAATATGCATTTTAGCCGGTGGTAAATTGTGGAATAAACACCGGCTGGAATGTGGGTTTTAACCAATCAGCATTCAGGATTAGACCCACCCAATATACTGTATAATAGACCCACAACCGCTCTACCAATAACAGCTGGTTTTCAGTTTTCCCCTCACCACTCAGACCACTCCCAGACAGTCCTAGCAAAATTCTTTGACAAATTGCTCTTTTTTTCTTTTTGATCCGTTTTACTTGAAAACAATCATAGTTGTTATCCATACATTATTTGATATTGAGATAAAAACGGCTGCATTGGACCTTGAACTAGATTTATATTCCGGACCTAAAGAGAGTAAGGAGCAATGAGTGATGAGCTCTGGGAATAATGGCAGCACGCGAGGACAACTTTCAGATTTACAATCATTTAATTAATGTCAAATGTAGTTTACAAACGGGAAAGACACGTACCATTTTCAAGAATATACAAAGACACAAATTATTTGACACAATCATCTTGTGCAATTTGTCATCTTTGGGGCAGGTTGAAATAAATCTCCAGTTGAAGGAACCACAGTGAGAAGAGCTTAACCCTTAATTCTCAACAGTGTTGTGAAGCAGATTCACAGAAGTCACAGCTCTTGTCTTGACACACAGGTGTAGCAAGCTTAAACATCCTACCACGGGTTCAAAGGTGACCCACACATACCTTAGCACAGCTTTAAGTGTTCATTTTCCTATGCATGGTTACCTGTACGTGTGACTGCAAAGTGGAACTAGAACAAAAACCTATACATGTACTGTATGAACAGAGGTATTGGGAAAATAACTTTGGAACAATTCTACAGATCCTTTTAGGTTCTATGAGCCTGTGATCATAACTTCTAACAGGCTGCTCCATGACATACCCTTTATTGAAACAATACTGTACTAAAGATGTGCACTGCTTCTATGAAAACAAACCTGCTGTATGTCTACATTGTAGCGATCATTATCAAATAGTCACCATAAAATAGCATCTAAATCAACAATGGAGGGAGATGGTGAAAGAATCTTAAACCTAAACCAATGCAATAAGCACTAAACTGGAGAAAGTTCTGAAAACAGTAGTCCATGAAGAGAAACCAGGTCTGGACTGAAATAAATATAAACATCTTTGCATTTGTGACTAAAGTCTTCATCAATTGTTCCCCTTCACAAAAAAATGGAAGCTTTCTGTACATGTGTTAATATATCTTCAGGGTTTCCGTTGGGGTTTGAATTCAGTCATAAACCTTTCATTTCTTTATTTTTTGTCAGCATACATCAATACAGACATCACAGGATACATAGTTTTACAAATACAAAGCACACCACCTTGCTGTGGGGTAGTGTTCAGTCACTGGGCTTTGGCAATCAGTTGGCCAACCCAACATGGCGGCCCACTCCTCTTTTCCCTTACAGATGGGAAGGACCTACCGTTACGAGTTGCCATGGTGGAGCCTTTGCTGGGTAGCACAATGGAAGGAACACTCAAACATTTCTGGAGGAGAAGCATTTTATGGGGCTTTATCAGAGCGGAGGACAAAACAGAAAACCAAAGTGATTAGTAAAGTTATATGATCAAAAACTGAGGTGGGAGGTGGAGGTTAACTCAACTGCGTTCCAGGTTGCGATTTTGAAAATAGCTGTTTGGCCAGCGTTGCAGCTCTGTACAATTCAAAGCCATCATCTCTCCTAGTCTAGGGTTAGAGCCATTTGAATCTTTACATTCCATTAAACTAAATAAAAATAAACATCATCTTCTTGCTTTAGGTTTACATCTTCTACAGATGTTACTGTATAGTTTAATGAAAAATGTACACCATCTAAACCTTGAATTTCTAATTGAGTAGTTTATTATTATTACTTTAAATGTATTCCTGTACAATGAAATAGAACTTCAACCTCAACCTCAAGATGACAAAATTGGTTTAAAAATACAGAGGGCTTTCTTTTTGTCCATTTTTTAAACCCCCCCCCCAAACTCAAAATAAAAACTGGACTTTAATAATATATACTTTGTGTGTGTATGTGTGCGTGTGTATGTGTGCGTACATATGTATACAAGTGTAACCTCTATGTCATTTACACACAACACTGTAAACATACACAGACTATTATACATGTGCTTGCACTGATTCTTGGGATTTGGTTGACTTCACTATAACACCACAACTGAAGGGAAAAGGAGGTTGAAAAGAACAAGAGGATCCCCTGGATGTTCCGAGGTTGTCTGTTTGGTTGAACGCTGAAAGAGTTGATTGGTTTCCTTTCCCCCTTACCAAGTCTTCAAGCAGGGTGCGACTACCGGTGGTCAGCTTAATATCTAGCTTGGCTGAGGGGGGTTTTCCACACAGAGGGAGTTACACCACCACCTCCTGCCACCTGAACACACCTCTCCGCAGGGATGATGGTGCTCAGTGAGTAACACAGCAGTGTGAAGATGGGTCATCGGAGCTACAGGATCAAAAAACACAGAACCAGAAGTGTCAGCCAGGGTGGAGGGTATCTGACTGGACTAGACCACTCACCACTAGAGGGCAGGGTGGAGGGTATCTGACTGGACTAGACCACCCACCACCAGAGGGCATCTGACTGGATAGATCGTCCACCACTAGAGGGCAGGGTGGAGGGAGCCAGTGAGGGGTGGTTGGTTAGTCATTCTGAGAACACTCGGTCATAATGAACTACTTGGTTAGGTTCTGTTCCAATGTTTGGTTGGTTGGTTGATCAGTCAGTCCTCCCCTGGTCTGAAGAGTCATTCAATACATCAGTAATCTCTCTAAGCTCTGAAGGGGCTTCACAAACCCAGGCTCACGTAAGGTCAACAAAAACAAATACTGAGAGAGCAAATGGAAATATGAGGAACAAATGGAGGGAGGAGGGGATGGAGGTGTAGGCCGGTCAGGGCAGGCGCCATCTTCTTCACATGTAGACGCGCCTTAGATCTCCTGGCGATGTGATGGTGTTGCATTGTGGGCACAGTTTCTTGTTTCCCTGTGGGACAGCGAGAGAGAGAGAGAGGAACATGTCATTGTTGAGGCCACAATATGAACAGTTGAGGGTTTCAATAAAGCATAGAGAATGCATCGGTCCTTTTACTACCCTGGTGAAATAGTATGCAGTACTTAGACTGACAGTACAGAGATGGTCCTGTAATAAACTCAGCAATAAACGCCCTCTCACTGTCAACTGCGTTTATTTTCATGTACAGTGGGGCAAAAAAGTTTTTAGTCAGCCACCAATTGTGCAAGTTCTCCCACTTAAAAATATGTGAGAGGCCTGTAATTTTCATCATAGGTACACTTCAACTATGACAGGCAAAATGAGAAGAAAAAAATCCAGAAAATCACATTGTAGGATTTTTAATTAATTTATTTGCAAATTATGGTGGAAAATAAGTATTTGGTCACCTACAAACAAGCAAGATTTCTGGCTCTCACAGACCTGTAACTTCTTCTTTAAGAGGCTCCTCTGTCCTCCACTCGTTACCTGTATTAATGGCACCTGTTTGAACTTGTTATCAGTATAAAAGACTCCTGTCCACAAACTCAAACAGTCACACTCCAAACTCCACTATGGCCAAGACTAAAGAGCTGTCAAAGGACACCAGAAACAAAATTGTAGACCTGCACCAGCCTGGGAAGACTGAATCTGCAATAGGTAAGCAGCTTGGTTTGAAGAAATCAACTGTGGGAGCAATTATTAGGAAATGGAAGACATACAAAACCACTGATAATCTCCCTCGATCTGGGGCTCCACGCAAGATCTCACCCCGTAGGGTCAAAATGATCACAAGAACGGTGAGCAAAAATCCCAGAACCACAAGGGGGGACCTAGTGAATGACCTGCAGAGAGCTGGGACCAACGTAACAAAGCCTACCATCAGTAACACACTACGCCGCCAGGGACTCAAATCCTGCAGTGCCAGACGTGTCCCCCTGCTTAAGCCAGTACATGTCCAGGCCCGTCTGAAGTTTGCTAGAGAGCATTTAGATGATCCAGAAGAAGATTGGGAGAATGTCATATGGTCAGATGAAACCAAAATACGTCGTGTTTGGAGGACAAAGAATGCTGAGTTGCATCCAAAGAACACCATACCTACTGTAAAGCATGGAGGTGGAAACATGCTTTGGGGCTGTTTTTCTGCAAAGGGACCAGGACGACTGATCCGTGTAAAGGAAAGAATGAATGGGGCCATGTATCATGAGATTTTGAGTGACAACCTCCTTCCATCAGCAAGGGCATTGAAGATGAAACGTGGCTGGGTCTTTTAGCATGACAATGATCACAAACACACCGCCCAGGCAACGAAGGAGTGGCTTTGTAAGAAGCATTTCAAGGTCCTGGAGTGGCCTAGCCAGTCTCCAGATCTCAACCCCATAGAAAATCTTTGGAGGGAGTTGAAAGTCCGTGTTGCCCAGCAACAGCCCCAAAACATCACTGCTCTAGAGGAGATCTGCATGGAGGAATGGGCCAAAATACCAGCAACAGTGTGTGAAAACCTTGTGAAGACTTACAGAAAACGTTTGACCTCTGTCATTGCCAACAAAGGGTATATAACAAAGTATTGAGATACACTTTTGATATTGACCAAATACTTATTTTGCAAATACATTATCTGGATTTTTTTTTCTGTCATAGTTGAAGTGTACCTATGATGAAAATGACAGGCCTCTCATCTTTTGAAGTGGGAGAACTTGCACAATTGGTGGCTGACTAAATACTTTTTTGCCCCACTGTATGTACTTAACATGTGTAAATACGTGTATGAACATAAGATTCAACAACTGAGACATAACTGAACAAGTTCCACAGACGTGACTAACAGAAATTGAATAATGTGTCATTGAACAAATGGGGGGTCAAAATCAAAAGTAACAGCCAGTATCTGGTGTGGCCACCAGAGTACTGCAGTTAAGTACTGCAGTGCATCTCCTCATGGACTGCACCAGATTTGCTAGGTCGTGCTGTGAGATGTTAGCCCACTCTTCCACCAAGGCACCTGCAAGTTCCAGGACATTTCTGGGAGGAATGGCCGTAGCCCTCACCCTCTGATCCAACAGGTCCCAGACGTGCTCAATGGGATTGAGATTCGGTCTCTTCGCTGGCCATGGCAGAACACTGACATTCCTGTCTTGCAGGAAATAACACACAGAACGAGCAGTATGGCTGGAGGCATTGTCATGCTGGAGGGTCATGTCAGGATGAGCCTGCAGGAAGGGTACCACATGAGGGAGGAGGATGTCTTCCCTGTAACGCACAGCGTTGAGATTGCCTGCAATGACAACAAGCTCAGTCCGATGATGCTGTGACACACCGCCCCAGACCATGACAGACCCTCCACCTACAAATCAATCCCGCTCCAGAGTACAGGCCTCGGTGTAACGCTCATTCCTTCGATGATAAACGCGAATCCGACCATCACCCTTGGTGAGACAAAACCGTGACTCGTTGGTGAAGAGCACTTTTCCCCAATCCTGTCTGGTCCAGCGACGGTGGGTGTGTGTCCATAGGTGACGTTGTTGCCAGTGATGTCTGGTGAGGACCTGCCTACAATAGGCCTACAAGCCCTCAGTCCAGCCTCTCTCACCCTATTGCGGACAGTCTGAGCACTGATGGAGGGATTGTGCGTTCCTGGTGTAACTCGGGCAGTTGCTGTTGCCATCCTGTACCTGTCCCGCAGGTGTGATGTTCGGATGTACCGATCCTGTGCAGGTGTTGTTACACAAGGTCTGCCACTGCGAGGACAATCAGCTGTCCGTCCTCTCACTGTAGCGCTGTCGAAGACGTCTCACAGTACGGACATTGCAATTTATTGCCTTGGCCACATTTGCAGTCCTCATGCCTTGCAGCATGCCTAAGGCACATTCATGCAGATGAGCAGGGACCCTGGGCATCTTTATTTTGGTGCTTTTCAGAGTAAGTAGAAAGGCATCTTTAGTGTCCAAAGTTTTCATAACTGTGACCTTAATTTCCTACCATCTGTAAGCTGTTCTTGTCTTAATGACCGTTCCACAGGTGCATTAATTGTTTATGGTTCATTGAACAAGCATGGGAAACAGTGTTTAAGCCCTTCACAATGAAGATCTGTGAAGTTATTTGGATTCTTACAAATTATATTTGAAAGACAGAGTCCTGAAAAAGGGACATTTCTTTTTTTGCTGAGTTTAGATCAAAACAACCACATCAGTACAGAACGGGTATAAAACCACATTCAGCCAGTGTATCAATCCCCACACATGCCTCCGTCAGTGACAGATGGCCTACAGTGGAGCATCAAAGCCTGCTCATCATCCTGTTCCAAGGTTCCTGCTCTTCTCTCTCCCACTTTGAATCACTGCCATCTCCTATAAAGCTGTGTACAGGGTGTAATTAAAAGGCAATGGGTGCAGGAGCTGAGAGCAGGGCAAGGTGAGCTGTGTGGTCTCTCCTCTCTCTCTGTGCCACACGAGGTGCTGCTGCCCCGAGTGGAGAGAGAGACGGGCGTCTGCCACGGCAGGAGGGAGGGCTGCCACACAACCATACAGTCTGCCAACCGAGCCATCTAACTGGGCCCTGATTCACAAACACTTCTTACGCAACAACTTCTTTTTTCTTCGGAAACTTAAGTGCAATTCCTCAACAATATCTTAAGATATGATATTCTTATGAACTTCTCAAATATTTTCTTACAAGATGTTTGTTGCTAGGCAACCAATTTAGCTAGCTATCTAGCTAGCAATGGCAATCTCATTAACATATTTCATACTGAAATGACTGTTCTAAAACATCTTCTTGGGTTTAAAATAATCAATACAGAAACTTTGTGAGTGAATTAAACATGTTCAGTTGCTTTCATGAGCCTATTCTCTCACTGCCCAGAGTTTATGACAACGGTTTAGCTATCTTGGAAGTAAGAACAAATCCAAGAAATGTACACTGCTCAAAAAAATAAAAAAGGGAACACCTAAACAACACAATGTAACTCCAAGTCAATCACACTTCTGTGAAATCAAACTGTCCACTTAGGAAGCAACACTGATTGACAATACATTTCACATGCTGTTGTGCAAATGGTATAGACAACAGGTGGATATTATATGCAATTAGAAAAGACACCCCCAATAAAGGAGTGGTTCTGCAGGTGGTGACCACAGACCACTTCTCAGTTCCTATGCTTCCTGGCTGATGTTTTGGTCACTTTTGAATGCTGGCGGTGCTTTCACTCTAGTGGTAGCATGAGACGGAGTCTACAACCCACACAAGTGGCTCAGGTAGTGCAGCTCATCCAGGATGGCACATCAATGCGAGCTGTGGCAAGAAGGTCTGCTGTGTCTGTCAGCGTAGTGTCCAGAGCATGGAGGCGCTACCAGGAGACAGGCCAGTACATCAGGAGACGTGGAGGAGGCCGTAGGAGGGCAACAACCCAGCACCAGGACCGCTACCTCCGCCTTTGTGCAAGGAGGAGCAGGAGGAGCACTGCCAGAGCCCTGCAAAATGACCTCAAGCAGGCCACAAATGTGCATGTGTCTGCTCAAACGGTCAGAAACAGACTCCATGAGGGTGGTATGAGGGCCCAACGTCCACAGGTGGGGGTTGTGCTTACAGCACAACACCGTGCAGGACGTTTGGCATTTCCCAGAGAACACCAAGATTGGCAAATTCGCCACTGGCGCCCTGTGCTCTTCACAGATGAAAACAGGTTCACACTGAGCACATGTGACAGACGTGACAGTCTGGAGACACCGTGGAGAACGTTCTGCTGCCTGCAACATCCTCCAGCATGACCGGTTTGGCGGTGGGTCAGTCATGGTCTGGGGTGGCATTTCTTTGGGGGGCCGCACAGCCCTCGATGTGCTCGCCAGAGGTAGCCTGACTGCCATTAGGTACCGAGATGAGATCCTCAGACGCCTTGTGAGACCATATGCTGGTGCGGTTGCCCCTGGGTTCCTCCTAATGCAAGACAATGCTAGACCTCATGTGGCTGGAGTGTGTCAGCAGTTCTTGCAAGAGGTAAGGCATTGATGCTATGGACTGGCCCGCCCGTTCCCCAGACCTGAATCCAATTGAGCACCTCTGGGACATCATGTCTCGCTCCATCCACCACAGACTGTCCAGGAGTTGGCGGATGCTTTAGTCCAGGTCTGGGAGGAGATCCCTCAGGAGACCATCCGCCACCTCATGAGGAGCATGCCCAGGCGTTGTAGGGAGGTCATACAGGCACGTGGAGGCCACACACACTACTGAGCCTCATTTTTACTTGTTTTAAGGACATTACCGTAATTTCCGGACTATAAGCCGCTACTTTTTTCCCACGCTTTGAGCCTCGCGGTTTATACAATGACGCGGCTAATTTATGGATTTTTCCCGCTTTCACAAGATTCATGCCTCCAAAAAACTGAGCACCGTCACATAATGTGACGTAAATTGAGCGCGCTCAAACTTCCCATCATTCTGATTACGGTAGTCATTTTGTCACCCTCATCATGGCAAAGACACAGATAAATGCATATGATGCAGCTTTCAAGTTGAAGGCGATCGATCTGGCTGTTGGAAAAGGAAATAGAGCTGTTGCACGGGAGCTTGGCCTTAATGAGTCGATGATAAGACGTTGGAAACAGCAGCGTGAGGAACTGACTCAGTGCAAAAAGACAACAAAAGCTTTTAGAGGGAAGAAAAGCAGATGGCCCGAACTAGAAAATGAGCTTGACGACTGGGTCAACACACAGAGAGCAGACGGCCGAGGTGTTTCAACTGTGCAGATCTGACTGAAAGCCAAAACAATCGCCACGGCAATGAAGTTTGAGGATTTTAGAGGTGGACCATCGTGGTGTCTAACATTTATGAGACGTAAAGGCCTGTCCATCAGGGTACAGACGAGTCTGTGTCAGCAGCTCCCTCCCGACTACGAGGAAAAAGTTTCAAACTTCCGCAAATTCACTGATGCAAAGATAGAGGAGCATTCCATCGGCCCGCACGACATCATAAATATGGATGAGGTTCCTCTGACGTTTGACCTGCCTCTCACTCGGACTGTCAACAGGAAAGGCGAATCATCCGTCAAGCTGAAAACAACTGGGCATGAAAAAACGCACTTCACCTGTGTTCTGAGCTGCACGGCATCGGGAGAAAAGCTTCCACCAATGTTCATTTTTAAACGCATGACGATGCCAAAAGAAAAATTCCAGAGAGGAATTGTTATGAAAGTCAACAAGAAAGGATGGATGACGGAAGGCCTAATGCATGAATGGCATACGGAGTGTTACGGAAAGCGACCGGGAGGATTCTTTCACAAAAACAAGGCATTGCTCGTGTTGGACAGCATGAGGGTCCACATAACAGATTCTGTGAAAGAAGCCATCAAGAGGACAAACTCAATTCCAGCTGTGATTCCTGGGGGCACAACAAAGTATTTGCAGCCACTCGACATCAGTGTAAATCGTGCATTTAAGGTGGCGCTCCGTGTTCAGTGGGAGGCTTGGATGACAAGTGGGGAGAAATCCTTCACTAAAACGGGCCGCATGCGAAGAGCCACTTATGGTCAAGTCTGCCAGTGGATCCTGACAGCGTGGAGCATTGTCAAAAAATCCACTATCATCAACGGGTTTCGAAAGGCTGGACTGCTGCGTGTTGTTAAGGGCAGTTCAGCTGGGAATTTGCCTCCGGATGAAAGTGACGAGAGCGACAATGAAAACGATCCAACATCGGATGAAGCAATTCTGAGGCTATTCAACTCCGACACCGAAGGAGATGACTTCAGTGGTTTCAGTGCACAGGAGGAGGAAGATAGTGACCAATGACTTTATTGGTAGGCTACTGTTTAATTTTTGTAACAAGCCGTGTTTCGTTAAAGCCTATTTATTTTTGTTACAAGCCGTGTTTCGTTTAAAGGCTGTGTAAAGTTAATTTGTTTCAATGTACCGGTAGGCACCTGCGGCTTATGGACATGTGCGGCTTATTTATGTAAAAAATACATATATTTTTTTAAATCAGTGGGTGCGGCTTAAATTCAGGTGCGCTTAATAGTCCAGAAATTACAGTACATCAAAGTTGGATCAGCCTGTAGTGTGGTTTTCCACTTTAATTTTGAGTGTGACTCCAAATCCAGACCTCCATGGGTTGATAAATTTGATTTAATAATAATTTTTGTGTGATTTTGTTGTCAGCACATTCAACTATGTAAAGAAAAAAGTATTTAATAAGAATATTTCATTCATTCAGATCTAGGATGTGTTATTTTAGTGTTCCCTTTATTTTTTTGAGCAGTGTATTTTCAAGAATTAGATTTATCTTTTTGCTTAAGGAGAAGCATAAGAAATAGCGCAATAACATTTCCAATAACCTTTTTGAGGAATATCAACTTTGCTTTACTTTCTCCATAAGTCTATAGTTAAGTAAAAAATGCAGTTAAGAAGAAATGTCTTAAGGTTTTGTGAATCTGGGCCCTGAACACTTACCCTGGCATGTATCCGACCTGTGTTCAAATTTGTTTTCTTTCAAATATTTTGAGCGTTTGATTGAGCCTGCCAAGTGTCATCTAGCTGAACGCCTCCCCCTACAAGTGCTGACATACCACCAGCTCAAAACACGAAAGACATGTAGACTACCAGCTTTCACTGGTCTCCTGTCACTGTCTCATTAACAAGAAAGAGAAATGAGAGTTATGGGGAAGGTTACTGGAGCCACACTGTGAAGGGGTATAGTCTACTACCAGTGTTTGTGCTCAGAGTGAGAGTCAACTTCCAGCACACAGGGAGGGACCTGTGTATGTAAAGTCAGAGGCACTCCCTGACTGATCTGGCTAACGGTTCTAGTCAGAGTATGCAGAGGACACAGAGTTCATACACTGATCCCTGACACACTGATGTGGTGGGCTGGGTTAGCCCTGTGTGTGTGTAAACCTGAGTGCACAGGGTCAGGCCCTGGCTTGCAGAAAGGGGTAAATAAATCTTTGCCAGACAAGGGAGCACACAGCTGTAAGCAAACAGTGGAGTCTCTGTGCTGCCAGAAGCAGGAGTCGGGGGGCAGCTGGGGGCCCGAGCAGCTCTCACACCACGGTGCAAAGAGGATTTGTGGCTCCCAACAAGTTTGCTCATGTCTAGAAATGACCAGGCTAAGAAGATGGTGGATGGCCTTGAGTAGAGGTGGTCTCCATAACAGCAGCATGCAGTAACACAAAAACTGTTAGGGAGTCTTGGACCAAGCCCAAACTCGTTGTCTTCACAGCCTACAGGTTCATTTTGAAAGTGAATAAAATCAGACACACTAGCTACCGTACCAGCTGCCTTCTTATATACTAAGAACCCCCCCCTTCACCCCCGTCCTCTACCCTGCACCCTGGCTCCAATGACAACCAGGTTCCTACATCTCTTCTCTTTACACAAAGAAATGACGGCAGGTCCTTTCTTTCGTTTCTTCATATAGAATGAAAGAGTTACCTGATCTTAATGAGCCTGGTGTACGGTGTGGCCATAAAAAAGGTCGGATGGTTACACGCTTTTACTTGGATCAATATGAGGGGAGCCCTGAAGCACAACGCTTGTATTGCTGTCTTCGGGCAACATTTGAATGCCCACATTAGGAACAAGCTGCTGCAGCAGGCACACATTTATTATCCACCCATCAGACTTCCCCTTCCACCACACAGCAGCATATTTAATATATTGGGTATTGGAGGAGGATGAGGGGGGCTGACCTGTGGCTGGGAAACATTTTCTTACGAATTGCTTCCGTGTGTAGTAGCAAAAAACAGGAGGAGAGGATGAGGAGGGAGTGCCTTAGTGACAACAAATCCTCCCCAAAACATACAGCAGAGATCTTGGAGGTTTCCCTGCCTGGTTGGGCCTACTGTACTATACAATAAGGGTTCATGAGTTAGGTGGGACTCACTACTGTGTTTGTAAAGAGAGGAGAAGAGGTACTTACACCCTTGTGGTCAGATGCGACAAAATTGTCTAAATAATTTACTTAATTATCCAAAGCTTCCACTGGCTAATCACTGACCAACGACCAAATTAGAAAAAATGAACAACAAAACAATAGCTCAAGAGTGTGTGTGTGTTAAGTTTGTGTGTTTACACCTAAGAGGGTATAATTCAGAGGTTAGAGTAGACCTCTTTGTTTCAGGGTTGTGTGTGTGTGTGTGTGTGTGTGTGTGTGAAGTGGGATGTTCACTCACTATGAAACTGTTCTATAATCAGTGGCTGTAATGTGATGAAGTAGTGTTGCCATGCAACAGCAGTGTTGTGATGTGTTGTGGAGGCTGGGTGGATTGGTGTTGGGTGCTCACCAGAGTCCTGAGCCAGCATTCCTCACAGTGGACGTGCCAGCACTGGATGGAGGTGAGGGGCATCGTGTACGAGTCCTGCCACAAGGGGGAGACAGAACATTAGCATAAGAGTTTAAAGGGGAACTGTGTGGACTGACACAAATGGACACAAACGCACGGTTGCAGGCACACACGGCACAACACTGGACAAGTCTTGACGAACGACGGCACCAAACCAAAGCACCAGGCAGCACAGCTAGAAGCACAGGCATCGAGGAGAGAGGCGGCCAGCCCAGCGAGCAGACGGGCAGAGGGAAGGAGGGTGGATGAGCACAGAGAGCCTTACCCTCCGGAGCGGGAGCAGCCGTTTAATCCCGCCGCCGCTGCAGCCCATAACGTAGCCTCTATACAAACAGTAAATGCTCAGCGGCGGGAGGGGCTTTGAGCTCTCAGCAACCCGCCTCTCATTTGGCGCTGTTACCGCGAGGGCCCGCCCCCATTGGCCCAGATTCTTGTCTTCAGCCCTGTCTGTTTGGAATCTCTTCCTCTGTAGGGAAGTACAGAGGGGGCACTGCTGAGCACTAGAATGTGGCGGACTACAAAGCATAGAAAGAAACGGGTATGGACGGACTGGACGGACACCGACACATGCACTCACACACACAACATCAGGCGGCACTGGAGAGAGAGGCCAATAAGAGTTTCTGTTGCAGTTCTTGTGATGTGTTTGAGACTTGTGGCAGGCTCTGGTCAAAATAAGCTATAGATCATTTTACAGGCCAGAATATGCTCTTTGTATGAAATGTACTGAAACAGAACAGGGAACACTGAATGTGAAGATGATGTGAAATCCAATGCCTCCATCTAGTGTCCAGTTCCATAAAGCAACAGTAGGAGGTGGTAGAGATTCACTGACAAGAACCTGCTGAGGTGGTCTGCCTGTATGATGCTTTAACGAGTGTTCGGATAACACAGACTACAAACAAACTCCTTGACGAGCTTGTAGAGAAAGATCCTCAACTCTACTGCCTAACAAGCCCATGCCACTTTGTGTTTCAAAATGAGTGATGAGGTGTAAGCAGTCAAATATAACTCCTGACCAACTGTTGGTGGGTTAGACTTTCAGGTCATTGCATAGGCTATTTCCTCACCCTTCTAAAAAATGAGAACAAAACCTAGTCAACAAACAGGTGTGAAGAGCTTCTTCACTCCTCAGCCTGGCTGAGTGAGATTTGTGACGGGAGGAAAAGACAGTAATGACGAATGAGCTTTACGATGGTCACCGGAGGGCAGGAGTTATCAATATGCATCCATTCTCCTCTCCTGTCTGTCACCCCGGGGCTGAGACAACCTTTAGGAGGGGCAGGCGTCAGTAATTGCTTGCTTTTCACAGAGTCGTGGGCCCGGGCCGGGGCCAGGGAGCAGGGGTTGCCAAGGCATCTGGCATCTTCACTCATTCTGCAGGGTGATAGGATGGCAGGGTGGGTGGGGTCTAAGTACCACCACAACACACTCTCAGGAACACCTCTGAAAGGATTCTGATTGGTCAGGTGTGAGGTGTTGTTAATCCATGTTGTCTGATTCTCTCTCAGACCAGAACAGCTGAGCCAGTCATTAGGGACATGACAGATAATCAACTCTCAAGGAAGTGGATGCATTGATGGATGTCAATCACCAAGGTGACCATCAATAACTAAAAGAGAGGAGTTAATTTTGGAAGGGGGGGTCAATAAGTTATAATGAACCATCAGTTGAAATGGTCAGAGAAAGTCCTCAAAGCTGCAGGGTGGTAATTGGCCAATTCAATGGGATGGTTCCAACTGGGGCTCCAAAGTTTACGACAGTTGGTGCAACAGAATCTCTCTGACACACACATCAGGGGGCAGGGAGGGAGGAGGGCTGACTTTCAGGCCATGCAAGAATCACTTCAACCACCAGACAGTAGACGTCAACACAAAGTCTCTGCCTGCACACCACAAAACTGCATCCATAATGGCACACTAGTCGCTATATAGTGCACTACTTTTGACCAAAAAGTAGCACTCTATTGAGGGCTTCCCGAGTGGCGCAGTGGTTTAAGGCCACTAGAGATTCTGGTTTCAAGTCCAGGCTCTGTAGCAGCCGGCCACGACCGGGAGACCTATGCGGCGGCGCACAATTGGCCCAGCGTCATCCGGGTTAGGGGAGGGTTTGGCCGGCAGGGATGTCCTTGTCTCAACGTGCACTAGTGACTCCTGTGGCGGGCCGGGAGCAGAGCACGCTGACACGGTCGCTAGGTGTATGGCGTTTCCTCCGACACATTGGTGCGGCCGGCGTCCGGGTTAAATGGGCATTGTGTCAAGGAGCAGTGCGGCTTGGCTGGGTTGTGTTTCAGAAGACACACGGCACTCGGCTTTCGCCTCTCCAGAGTCCGTACGGGAGTTGCAGTGATGAGAAGGCTAACTACCAATTGCATACCATGAAAATGGGAGGAAAATAAAGGGGTAAAAAATCAATTTAAAAAAGTTTATAAAAAAGTAGCGCTCTAAAAGGGGAATAGGGTGCCATTTGGGAGGCAACCCAAGAGTTGGTATACTAGTGGATGGGCGGGTTGCTTAGGTTCAAAAACTCTTATGGTAGACATGCATAGAGACAGAGAGAAAAGCACATTGATGGCCAGAGAAGAAAGGAGTGTGGTGGTTCCTTACCATGCAGATGAGACACTTATATCTGTCCCCTCGGAGGATCTGTTTCTCCAGCTCCCGGATACGAGCCTTTAGTGCTTCGAACGTGGTGGCTGTCGAGCCCTCTGTGATCCTGTAAAGAAGAAAAGCTGGGGTTGGGTCACAGTGACACTCAAAGAGAAAGGATCAGTACAATTACATAATGGAATCTCTTGTTTTAACTCTTCGGTAGCAGCACTGCAGGGATGCAGAGGCCAAGGTATTTTGGTGGCCATTTTATACGTTATCATTCTTAATCTTCTACCTCAGTCCCAGTATCTGAATTGCTTTGAGATTGTTCCTGGTCAAGTTTTTCATTCAGTCCTTACTTGTCAGGACACCGACACTGTGCATGACATGTCCCTATTTAACAGCTGTCTATCTGTCTGTATCCTCCCAGGTCCTATCCCCACACTGACTGATCCAAGATTTACAGCTCCCTCCCCTCTCAGGCCCTCCACTAAATATCCCCTGATTAATGCCCCTGCCTGGAGAATGTACATTTAAAACTGTCCTGCAGCATATGAACGAGCAGTAACTAAGTCAATACGGCCATCAGTGATTAGCCGGGACGCGGCGCTGGCCAGATGTTTATGGTGATCCGCTCATTTTCCAGCCAGATGGAGCGCTGATCTACAATATTGATTTACTATTGGACCAGCTCTCAGCGGGAGGCAGAGCGCTCCCCCACTCCGATTAGTGGTCGGTCGGAGGGCCCATTGCCTCGGCTATCTATGGCTTCATTTATTATACTACCGGCCTTGTGTGGTTGTTCAATGAGGAGTGAGGGCTCTGAGGACCACATACACAGTACAGGAGAAGAGAAAGACAGGCTACTTACCTAGGGTGATCGCTACATTGAATAAAGCACTGTTTTTGTCTTTTCATATAGAGATACTCACACCAATGTCATGTTTTCTTAACAGAAGGACGCATCATTTGAGTTAAGCCGAATATGACTTCAAGACCTTGAATGTTCCTTTGTCTCCTGTTAGTCCAATAAAATGCAGCTGATTGTGACTCAAGTCAACTTGAAACTCGTTTGACTGGACAGAGAGACCTTGGCTACAGAAAGGAGAGGCCAGTCATTGTCTCCTGTCCTGTGACACCACGGCCATAAAGCTTTAAAATCTCCTCTTATTAGTGAGGAGCTTGTAAAAATGCATTTAGTCTTGATTAGCGTGCCTGCTTATAAAGCAGCCCCAGAAGCGCTGTCCTCCGTAGCATGCTGTTTTCCCTTTTAACAGCTTCATAAATCCCTGCAGTGGTTCACTCAACCAACACTGTCATTGGGCCGCACGGAGTAAAACTTTACCCTATAAAGACCAACCCTTCTCTTGTCTTTCTCAGACACGAGGCGGGTTGACAATGAATATTCATTTAGCCAGTGATTTATAAGAAACCACATTCTAAAAGTTATTTAATTCCCTCGTGCAATAAAAGGGGGTTTTAATCTTTTTTTATGTGGAGGCCTGAGCAATTGGAAAGATGGATGGTGGACCAGAGTGGGGGTGTGTGCCCCTGGTTTACTACACACTAGGCAGAGGGGACTGGATTACCTCACCAGGCTGAAAGTAATCAACCATTTGATGACTGTATCAGGGGGGGGCAACCCTAACCCAACCACAAACAGGCAGGCTGGCTGGACATCAGGCATGCACTGCATTACTAAACTGGATGATAGCAATTATTAGTATCTATATACCACTCTCAACATACCTTGACATAATGACTCCCTGTCATTGTCACGTCACAGCTCTACCTCATTGTATTGTCTTCATGGATAGGTAACCGTGTCTTTACTGGGCATAAGCCTGTGTATAAATGATTACAATTCAGCTTGACTGGTAAAGGAAGACGGTCTACGCAGTTCCCGTTTCGCTAGACTTAGACGCCAAACTACTATCATTTGTAACGCTACACCTCAAAAATCCATGCTATGATAGTGGCTTATAATATACCAAACAACCTGTGCTTAAACTTGAAATGATTTATAAGATGAGTTATTGGCTATACGTTATGCTAAGGGAAATACAAGTAAAGTAAACATTGTGGGCATAAAACAGGGCCGTGAATCAGGCCTGGGCTAAGTTTCTGACCACAGTGGGACTCTGTGGGGCACTGAAGCTGTAGTAGCCTTGAGTACAGATAAAACCTTACAAGACTTACAATCTAACCTGAAATACTACATCATGCAAAGAGGAACCTGGCTGCTACACCAGCTCTGTGTAGCTGGGACACTACAGACTACAGGTCTTTGGAGGACTACCTGAGCTTGTGTTCAGAAGGGCACAGAATGGAAAACTCGTTCTCCCAACTGAACACAATCCCTGAAGCAAAAGAAGGGGAAGGTGGGGCCAGAGAACACCTCACTAATATTGAGTTGCACTCCCACCCCTTTTGTCCTGAGAACAGTCTCAATTCGTTGAGGCATGGATTCTACAAGGTGTTGAAAGCGTTCCACAGGGATGCTGGCCGATGTTGACTCCAATGCTTCCCACAGTTGTTTCAAGTTGGCTGGATGTCGAGTGGTGGACCATTCTTGATACACATGGGAAACTGTTGAGCGTGAAAAACCCAGCAGCATTGCAGTTCTTGACACAAACTGGTGCTCTTGACAACTCTTTTTGTCTTGCACATTCAACTGGTCAGTCTATGTCATGGAAAGAGTTTTGTATACTCAGTGTATGTCATCTCAGCGGTGATCCTCCACTCTGACCACTACAGGATGGAAAGCGAGAGAGAGAAAGAAATGGAGAAAGAGGGAGCTCGTCCTTCTTCCCCGTTAAGTGTTCTTTGTTCAGTCTGAATGTGTGCGAGAGGCTTTGCCTCGCGCCCATTTCTCATTTGATTAGCCAGCCTTGCTAGGCTCCCTGCACCCTCCCTCCCCGGGCCTCTGCCCCCCTGCAATCCATCTCCATCAGCCCGTTATCTTCATCTAGCGTCCACCTATATCCCAGCCTTTCATCTCTCAGGCAGGGAGAGAGGCAGGCAAGGAGGGCCAGTGGTGGCCTCCTGAGCACACTACTGGCTGGTGTAATTACAGTTAGATACGGGCAAAAGGGAAGAGGAGAGACCCAGGGGACTGAGAACCTTTTACAATGGGGATTAATCCACGTCCACCTCCTTCCCCATTCACCCATTTCATTCTGTCATCTGTACATACAGCATCTTTGTGTGATAGGACTATGCAAAAATGTACGTGAATTTACAAACCCTCGGAAACTCAAATGTAGATATACAAATAAAAACGTGAATACTGTTGAAGACTAAGATCAAGTCAGAACATAGGTCTAGTTAACAAAACCCACACATTCCAACAAAAATGTAAATGATATCTATGGAGAGTGGGACATCACTATTTTTTTGTTTTTATGTAACCTTTATTTAACTAGGCAAGTCAGTTATGAACAAATTCTTATTTACAATGACTGCCTACTTGTAAAACTCCCCAAACCCGGACAATGCTGGGCCAATTGTGCGCCGCCCTATGGGACTCCCGATCATGGCCAGTTGTGATACAGCCTGGGATCAAACCAGGGTGTGAAGTGACGCCCCTAGCACTGCAGTGCCTTAGACCGCTGCGCCACTCGGGAGACTTACAGTCCATGGCTGCATCAGCTTGGTTAACTAAGGCCTTAACTAAACTGACACCAGAAAATAAAAGTCCCAAATGATTTCTTCAGCTCCAGCCATATGTATGTGAGGAGGGTCTTCGATGGCTATAGGGGGAGAGCTCCTCTCTCTCACAGGGTCCGAAGGGGGAGAGGCAAAGGGAGGGGGTTGGGTAGAGTCACCACATATAAATTGAGGACAGATTCAATTATTTGCGGAGCTACATGGAAATCTCTGCCATTGTTTCAAGTTGAGCATTAAATTTTGCAGCAATCACATTGGCGGCATTGGAAAGCTCATTTATCTTGTTTGGGAACGAGTGGGGCTGGAGACCCCGATGCCAAGAGATCATTACCCATCAGGGATGAGATCAGAGATTTCACTACCGCAAAACGCAAGAGCACACACACACACACACACCGTATCAACGTAATGAAAGGAGACATATCTCGTTTTCATCTGGGATCGAGGGCTGAGAAAGCCATACGCATTTTGCAAACAGCAAAGTTGTTCCTCTGAAATCATTCAATCCCTTCAATTTGGACTCTTTAAAAGGATTCTCACATGAAGTCTCTTTTCCATCAGGAAATTGCCCATAAAACCCTGCATGCCCATTTGTTTTCTAGATTTTGGCACAGAAGTCAGAATGTAACAACGTACAAGCAACATTGTACTGTTGAGGAATGAATGACATCAACTCATGTAATTATTATTTATTCCTTGTCTGGTCTATGACAATAGTAAAAATAATCAAACAGGCTTGTTCCTCCCAATGAGCCAACAGATAGTAAGGAGGGACTGTTAAACTATTATTCCCGGAAGAACCCTTCTCTCGGTGTTTGACAAATGACATCATCTCCCGCCGTATAATACAATACCCTCCCAACATCCTGTGGAACCTGATCAAATAAGGCCTCGTAGAAAACAACGGCAGGCAGAGAGAAAAATGCTAAATATCTGTCAGAAATATAGGTTCAGCTGGAGAGTTACTGTGACTGTCTGTAGACGCATCTTAAATGGCACTATGTAGGGTGCCTAAAATCTAGGCACCCTACATAGTGCACTACGTTTGACTTTCTTTTTCCCCACAGGGCACAATCAAAAGTAGTGCACTATACAGGGAATAGGGTGCCATTTAAAAACACAAAGTCAGTGGCTCCAGAGCAGACTGGTTGGTGAACCTCTCTCTCTCTCTCTCTGCCTGGCTGGTGGAAATATGATATTAAATAAACAGGTGTGTCACGTCTGGAGCAGAGCAGCCGATAGCTAAGCTAATAAAGCTGATTCAGGGGGCAGGCTGGAGGCCCTTCTCATGGCTAAGGTCTATTCTTCCTTCAGTCTGACAACAAGCAAGAGTGATCTATGCCCAGTTTGCCTAACACGCCTAATGCCCCTACTCCTTCATATAATGGCAGAGCGGTATTCTCTCTCTGTGGCGAGTGTGTGTCTGGGTGTGTCTCTGAGGGCACGCATGTGCATGTGTGTATGAGAGGGGAGGCAGAGAGTTTCAACGATGAATCAATCTCCTAAGCCGTCATGCTTCTGGCCTCACCACATAGGGAACAATCCCCCGTCTAGCTTCAAGCTGACACGGACAGACATCTACACACCGCAAACTCACTATTCCTACACACTCCCTTTTGCCTAAACCCCTACACCGTTTTCCTGATGGACACAAGGCTTTCCCTCCCTATCCCTCAGACAGTCACTGTGTTTACATGTCTCGGTTGGTCTGTCTGCCACACAGACAGATCATAATGACGCTGACACAGAGGATGTGCTGATGATGAATTCATCCCCCCACTCTGCACACACACACATTTATCCTGGGTACACACACCTTCAACCAGGGGAGAGGGAGGGAGAGATCGGACCAGATACGTGATCACAGTGCACCGATGAGCCCAGATCATGTCTACGTCCCAAATGGGACCTTATTCCCTTCATGGTGCAATACTTTTCTATGGGCTCTGGTTAAAAGCAGTGCACTATGTAGGGAATAGGGTGGCACCATTTGGGACGCAACCAAGATCAATGCATCTCAAGCTGCTCTGATTATGCACCAGTTCAGTTCTCCAACAGCAGGCTGATATTTAATATGTGGCCAGAACAACTCTACTCCGATAACTGAGCAATGAAGCATTTAGCCTGCCGGAGAGGCAGACAGGCAGGGCAGTCCTGCCAAGAGGACACAGTGGAGTGGAGACGAGTGTGTGTGCGGCTACGGGTGTTAACAGGAAGTAATCGTGTGTGTGGATTTATAAAACACTTGCTACGATGGTACTACTACTACGCACTTCACAGGAAGTCAATGATGATGGCGGCTGAGGGAGAAGAAGAAATGGAGCTGTTTGGCTGCTTTGTTGAAACCAAAACATGAATTTATCTCAGTCAGAGTGAGCAGTGCTGGGGAACTTGACACTGAGGAAAGGAAACAGTCAAATGAAATGTGAGGAAGGGGTGAGAAAGAAGAGAGAGAGATTGTGATGGAAGACAGTTTCCGACCCGTGGCCACATTTAAGATAGGGGTGGAGGAAACTGAAGCAACTGAGCCAAAATGGAGAGCAAGAGGAGGAATATGCCAGACATGCAGAAGCAAGCAATCAACAAAAGTCCCCCCCCTCTCTCCACTAGCTGTGCTACTCTGACCCCAATTACCCATTCAGAGGGGCTGGCCATGCTTCCGGGCACCGCTTGTCGGGGAATATGGATGAGGACACGGAGATGAGGGAATTAGAGAAGCTGCCCTTTACCATGCACAGATTATTCACATTTATCTGGTGCTTGGTAGGGAGGCAGGGGAGACGGTGTTTCTACTACACTAGGAGGTCTGCCAGCCTGCTACTTCTCCCCAGGCCCAGTGTGTGTGTGTATGTGTGTACCACCTTCCACTAAGTGAACACTCCTGGAGGATGGTAGAGCAGCAGCTAGGCAAACAATTCCACATGATTAGGTTGTAATGAATTGGGGAGGTAGCCGGCTAGGTAGCAAAAGGGGGAGGTAGTGTGTGGGGTGATATTAGGATTCCTGCGTGGTGCTGTGTGTCTGGCCCAGTTGGAGCACACAGCTAGAGAGGGGATCAATACGGTGGGACCCTCCTGTGATCAGACCAGGGGATGAAGTGAGACTTCGCTAGATTCATCGCAGGAGGAAAAAATGACCACACAAAATGCATCATTTATGACACAACAGGCCAGTCGTAGGAAGGAAAGAAACGCATCTGAGAGTAATAGAAACGTGATATGAGAGGGCTGGGGGAGGCAGTGGTTGGATTTCAGCCAAGGCAGGTGTGTGTGTGTGTGTGTGTGTGTGTGGAGATGCTTAGGTGGCTGAGAAGAGAGGGTAGGAAGGATGGGGGGGTGATTCTTACTTCTCTATTTCGCTGTTTTTACAGGTCCGGGGCACGTTGGAGGATGAGCAGGCGGCGTTGGGGTCCTGAGGCAGCTGCTGCTTGCTGCTCTCCCCGTTGCTCGTAGAGGGCATCTCTACAGAGAGAGAGAGAGAGAAAGATGGGGAGATATTAGCACCGACCTCAACATTCATCAATACGGTCAAAAAATGTCAATAAGGTAACCATAAATACAGAGGATGACATCTTGTTTCAAGCCTCAACTCACCATCACTGGCCCATTTGGAGAACTCTGGTGTTATTCTGTTGGAAGGCATTCCGCCACTGTAAGAGCAGAAACAAACACAATGCTGTGTCTTGAGAAGAAGCTCAACGCCACAAAGCAGAAGGTGACAATAGAGTAGAGTTTACTAGCGTACAGTAGAGTAGGAGTGAGAACCTACTTCAACACCGCCCCGCGCAGGGCCTCCCGTTCTTTGGCTTCTCCTTGGTCCTCTCCGGAGCAGGGAATGATGTCTGCCTCTGTGTACTGGGCCTTGCCGTACTCCAGCGTGTCGTCTCCATCCACGTCCAGGTCGGCGTCGCTGTCGTGGTTTTCCTTTGTGCTGCACATGGCAAAGCCTGTTCCTGAGGAGAGGGAGGAAGGCGAGAGAGGAGGGGGGCAGCAGAGGTAGGCGTCAGTGTCTAGGCTCTTTCAGACCATGCAACCTTTGTCAATGTTGAGGAGGAAAATGTGTGTAAATACATTCACATTCAATACTTCATTTTTACCAGGGGTACTCAACTACTATTTGGGAAGATCCAGAAATGTTCTAGGTGGCAAAGGTCTGGATGGATAATGTCATTTATCGGCGTAGTAATAAACCCCCACCTTGCGACCCATGCGACCCTAAACTGTTCACACCTCTCTTGTTGGTGGAGAGAACATGTTGCAGTTTTAAAGGTAATTTCCTTCAAATCTACACATTTTTCCATGTCTTATGTGAGTTCATATGAACAAAATCAATGGGGGCCCCCGGGGTCAAGGCCCATGGGCACGTAATCTGACCATGATAACCACAAGATTTAGATAGCTAGAGATGACATTGCAAACTAGGCTACTAGTTGATAAACTGTTATCCAGAGTGACTTACAGTGGTGACAGAGTTGGTGGAGTACCTCTAATTTATCAGCATTTAACACCCCCGTAGTGAGTGAGTGATTTTCATCTGTACTCGTCCCCCGTGGGAATCAAACCCACAACCCTGGCGTTGCAAGTGCCATGCTCTACCAACTGAGCCACACAGGAGCCCATTCTGGGTCCAGATGCATACCACCAGTTGAGTATGCCTGGTATATACTACACAACCTCTGAAACATTCATTTCTGTCATTTCAGATGGGATGACATTGCAAACCAGGCCTCCAACAAACAGTAGCCTTTCCTCTAAGACCCTGTCTGCCTATCCCTCTCTCTACACATGTAGACCAGCAGGGTAACAAAGATCTGAGTTAGTCTATTAAACCTGCTGGTCAAGCACATTGATTGAAATGGACATGTTGAGATGCTGCCATCTCTCCCTTCTTTCCTGTGAAGTATTGTTGGCCAGGTGAGGCTGTCAGCGGCAGACAGAGGGAGGGGCTGTGCCAGCTGCCAGTGGCTGGTTATCTAGTTATGGAGAATGGCTGACTGGCTGTAGGTCTGACTGGCACCTCTATAAACCCTGTGACGAGCGGCTCGCCAGACAAACTCCTGCTGCTGTCTGACTGGCCCTTTCAGCTCCACTTAGGGCCCTGTCTCTCACCTTGCCTGTGCTGCCATTGAGAGACACACAGTGCTGGGGGCTGATTGAGTGGTCAGGGGCTGACTCTCCAACTCATCTAGGGCTGGACACTGATAGCTGACTCATGTCAAGACAGGAGATGGTACAATGCTGTGGTGGAGTACAAACAAACTCGGATGTTAAGGATAAAAAATGGCATGGGCTCATATGAAGACATAGGCTAGGTAGAGACATGGATAGAGATTCTAAGGCCAACCTTCTACAGAGACCCAGAAGACAGGTAGCCTTCCTCCAGCCTTTTCCCCTCTCTCCATTGAGGCTGAAGGAAGCTCTGTGCTAAGGGACTGGAGCTGCTGCAGGAGAAGAGGGTAAAACCCATGTCCCTGCCTGCCACCAAGGATAACCCTTTTAACAATTCTCCCATGCTTGTTAGTGATCATATATGCTGAACAAAAATATAAAATGCAACATACACCAATTTTTAAGATTTTACAGTTCATATAAGGAAATCAGTCAATTGAAATAAATTCATATGGATTTCACATGACAGGTCTCTACTGGGAAGCCTGGCCCAGCCCATTTTTCCCCCACAAAAGGGCTTTATCAAAGACAGAAATACTCCTCAGAACACCCCCACCCCCCCTCAGACAATCCGGCAGGTAAAGAAGCCAGATGTGGAGGCCCTGGGCTGGCGTGGTTACACGTGGTCTGTGGTTGTGAAGCCGGTTGGACGTACTGACAAATTATCGAACACAAAATCGGAGGCATTTATATTTTTGTTCAGTGTTAAAATGGACGTTTTAAGTTGGATTTGATCCCTGTGGCTGGGTGGAGCATATGTGAACAATGGCTGTGGTGCACAAATATGTCTGTTCAGCTGCTGGTGGCGGAGACAGTAGTACCAGACAGCTGAAGGGGCCAGTGGGCAGATACTATTTAAATAACTTCAAGGTCCCTGCATGGTGGTGGTGTGGTATATCTGGATAGGACAGGCTCCTATGCTGCCCACTGGCCCCTTCAGCTATCTGGTACTACTGTCTCCGCCACCAACAGCTGAACAGACATATTTGTGCACCACAGCAATTGTTGACATATGCTCCATTGTTCACATATGCTCCACCCAGCCACAGGGATCAAATCCAACTTAAAAAGGTCTCTTTTATATGATTACTAAAAAGCATGGGAGAATTGTGAAAAGGGTTATCCTTGGTGGCAGGCAGGGACATGGGTTTCACCCTCTCTTTTCTCCAGCAGCAGCTCCAGTCCCTTAGCACAGAGCCTACCCCGGCCTCCTCGGAGAGAGGGGAAGAGGCTGGATATATTGATGCACCACAGCCATTGTTCACATACGCTGAGGCTGAAAATGTGTTTTTTCTCTCCCACAGCACAGTCAACCACCTGGACCTGGGGAATACCTGGGTCCAGGCTGCTGTAAAGGAAGGAGGAATAAGGCTGCTGTAAAGGAGGGAGGAATAAGGCTGCTGTAAAGGAGGGAGGAATAAGGCTGCTGTAAAGGAGGGAGGAATAAGGCTGCTGTAAAGGAGGGAGGAATAAGGCTGCTGTAAAGGAGGGAGGAATAAGGCTGCTGTAAAGGAGGGAGGAATAAGGCTGCTGTAAAGGAGGGAGGAATAAGGCTGCTGTAAAGGAGGGAGGAATAAGGCTGCTGTAAAGGAGGGAGGAATAAGGCTGCTGAAAAGGAGGGAGGAATAAGGCTGCTGTAAAGGAGGGAGGAATAAGGCTGCTGTAAAGGAGGGAGGAATAAGGCTGCTGTAAAGGAAGGAGGAATAAGGCTGCTGTAAAGGAGGGAGGAATAAGGCTGCTGTAAAGGAGGGAGGAATAAGGCTGCTGTAAAGGAAGGAGGAATAAGGCTGCTGTAAAGGAGGGAGGAATAAGGCTGCTGTAAAGGAGAGAGGAATAAGGCTGCTGTAAAGGAGGGAGGAATAAGGCTGCTGTAAAGGAGGGAGGAATAAGGCTGCTGTGAAGGAGGGAGGAATAAGGCTGCTGTGAAGGAGGGAGGAATAAGGCTGCTGTAAAGGAGGGAGGAATAAGGCTGCTGTAAAGGAGGGAGGAATAAGGCTGCTGTAAAGGAGGGAGGAATAAGGCTGCTGTAAAGGAGGGAGGAATAAGGCTGCTGTAAAGGAGGGAGGAATAAGGCTGCTGTAAAGGAGGGAGGAATAAGGCTGCTGTAAAGGAGGGAGGAATAAGGCTGCTGTAAAGGAGGGAGGAATAAGGCTGTTGTAAAGGAGGGAGGAATAAGGCTGCTGTAAAGGAGGGAGGAATAAGGCTGCTGTAAAGGAGGGAGGAATAAGGCTGCTGTAAAGGAGGGAGGAATAAGGCTGCTGTAAAGGAGGGAGGAATAAGGCTGCTGTAAAGGAGGGAGGAATAAGGCTGCTGTAAAGGAGGGAGGAATAAGGCTGCTGTAAAGGAGGGAGGAATAAGGCTGCTGTAAAGGAGGGAGGAATAAGGCTGCTGTAAAGGAGGGAGGAATAAGGCTGCTGTAAAGGAGGGAGGAATAAGGCTGCTGTAAAGGAGGGAGGAATAAGGCTGCTGTAAAGGAGGGAGGAATAAGGCTGCTGTAAAGGAGGGAGGAATAAGGCTGCTGTAAAGGAGGGAGGAATAAGGCTGCTGTACAGGAGGGAGGAATAAGGCTGCTGTAAAGGAGGGAGGAATAAGGCTGCTGTAAAGGAGGGAGGAATAAGGCTGCTGTAAAGGAGGGAGGAATAAGGCTGCTGTAAAGGAGGGAGGAATAAGGCTGCTGTAAAGGAGGGAGGAATAAGGCTGCTGTAAAGGAGGGAGGAATAAGGCTGCTGTAAAGGAGGGAGGAATAAGGCTGCTGTAAAGGAGGGAGGAATAAGGCTGCTGTAAAGGAGGGAGGGAGGTCTGGCGGTCACAAAGGTAATACACTGCAAATGATGCCCAGCATTTCATGAATCTACTGTGAACGACTGGTGACACGTAGGAGAGGCTAAAACAAATAAACAGACTGCCCCTTTGTCCCGCCCACTAATGGCGTCCAGTGACCAGGCACATTGGGGAAGAGAAAGTAACAGAGGGTTGGAAGGAACCAGAAATCACTGTTAATCCAATCAATTGATCAGGGTATTGATACTGCGGCTAGTTAGCGATGCATGGCTGGAGCCAGGAGATGGGAGGGGAGAGATAACGGCATTGATTTTTAAAAGGCTGTGGTGTTGAGTGGTGGCAAGAAAGAATGGGTCTAGATGCTTTCACTGTCCCCAACCCCCAACAGTTTTGGGGCCAGTGGCCCCTTAGAAGAGGACTTTCCAGAGTTCAGTTTTACTAGATGGGATTAGCATTAAACCCAGTGGGACATGGATAAATATTCCCCTTAAATATACTCTCCACAACTGGAACTGACGGAGATAGGCAGACTACTACTGCTGCATTCCATCCAGTTCAATCTTCATTTCACCACAGCGGTAAGTGTGGAAGAGGACTATAAAGACAAGTTGGGAAAACAAGATCCCCATCACACTGATAGTTGACTGCTAGAAAGTAAAACCAAGGGATGTTATAAAAGCAGGTGGCATGTAATCTAACCATCCAGCCCAAATTGGAGTGTCCAAAGTCTAAGTGTCAGACCCGGTTGTTGTCCCACGAGCAGACGAGAGGACGATGAGAGGACTACCGCAGTCTTAAGTCACGGGCTGAGTCTCAAATGGAACCCTATTTCCTATAGAGTGCAAAAGTAATGCACTATACAGGGAGCCGTTTGGGACTCAACCATGCTGTTGGGCAAGGCAGGCATGGTCTGGTCCTGCTGCTCAGCCCCTATCTCTCCCTTTAACCAGTCTTGGCAGGCAATCTAATCTCCCCTGAAAAGGTCAGCGCCACCATAACTGCCTTTCAGTCACATTATTTCATTATTTATTTATCCTCTCCGCTCCACCTCCTCCTCCTCTCAGCCCCACCTCCTCTCAGCCCCACCTCCTCTCAGCCCCACCTCTCTGGCAGATCAGCTAGGGTCGATATACAGACACACCAACGCACACATCCCTGCACACACACACACACACAGATGCACCTAAACATATCCACCACATTCATTATCATAACCAATCTTGTACATCTCCTTGACTTGAACATGTAAAATGCATGTGTTCTTGCCTGTGTAACATGGACCTGACCGTGACATGGCACACCTATCTCCATATAACACCTATTACCACGGAGACAGACTCAGAGACAACGTTAGGTTTCTAAGCTGTGAGAAGCGAGGGAGGGTCAAGGGGCCAATCAACATAAGAGACAGCCTGACCAACAACACCCGGTCGCCATGGCGCTGATATCCCTTATCATCCTTCCCCAGTCGGCTCTGGTCGAAGGCTGTCATATCTCACTGGCATTTACAGGACACATCTGGGGAGATGATGGGACAGAGATGGAAGAAACAAAGATGGCTGCCATTTTTGAAGCCCATTTACAAAGGAGAAAGCGCTGCCTTATATCCCTGGAGCCATCTTCAGTCAGCGGACCCAAATCCCCTCTCCCCGGATCAGCCCCCTTAGCCTTGGTCTTCACTATCAGGCTGTAGGGATCAGATCTGACCCTCTTCATCAATACAGCAGCCTTTAGAGCGGTCTCCCAGGTCCTCATAAGCCATGTACACAGGAGGACCAGGGCCCCACACGTCTCAAGCAGAAAAGTGTTCCTGTTTGATTATCCTCCCACCCTCTGACTGCCTTTGACTTTTCTGTGCTGTTTAAAGGGCTTCCCTTTGCCTTTCTTCCCTCCCCTCAAAGGGAGAGAGGTGTCAGTGTTGGTGCTGGTGTCTCACAGAGGATAGCTTAGGCCTCTTATCCAATTGAAGCCCCTTGTCTCCGTCTCTCCTCTCCTCTCCGCATCAACCACCCCCCCGTGGGCTGGATGGATGGTGGATTCTGCCTGGCTGGACCCATTGAACCATGGTCGACTGCAGCAGAGCTTTCAAGGCAAATCCACCTTCTGAGGTTCTGGGGGGAGGGGGTCGCTTTCAAGTGGTATCACCAGCACCTCTGACTTTGACCAGCCCTTATCTGTGTCACATCACAGCCCGCCAGAAGGGGTCTACTGCTCATTAGATGAATGGACAGACAGACGGACAGCCTCAGGAGGTTCAGTTGAGAATTCAAACTGGTCGTTGATGTCTGTCTGTCTGTCTGTCTGTCTGGGTTTGCGGTGAGAGTGAGAGAGGGGCCAAAAGGCACACATCTTATTGGGCTTTGTAATGCAGTTTTACTCTGGATCGAATTTGGGGACTTGGGGGGTTTAGCGACTTTGCAAGGTTGAAAGAGGCCCTTAGAGAAGACTTGACTTTCCGGTGATCTCCAGAGACACACCACGAGGACCTGTAGCCAATTCATTTTTACAGCTCTCTATAGCAATGAAGTAAGGCCTGTCTGTCAGACATGAAATAATGAACGCTGACCTATGACCAAATCATACACTTGTCCAATTAAGCGGACTACACTAGTAATTGATCATAGACCAATGACCTACTAAATATTCACAAATCATGTAGGTGAGCACACAGTGGCTTGGCTGGATCAATGTATTACAGCTTCTAAATCACTAAACTAGATATATCCGGTTGCTTGATAACCTACATTTAAAAGTCACTATTGGAGAGGGAGAAATTAAAATATATACAATTTAATGGGCAATGTAATCAACAGCCCAATGCCGTCTCGTTGTCAGCGACTACTGATAATGGACTATGTATTGAATTCTAGCCCTTCCTATTGATGATGTGGGCTAAGATATGTTTCAGAGGGAGACAGATGGAGAGAATGTGAGAAAGAAAGTGAGAGCAATAGAGAAGGAAAGAGCAAGATAAATAAATAAATGGAGAGAATATGAGAGATCAGTCTGTGTTCCCTAGTGGGCAGCTTTGTGTCCATGGCTATAATTGCATCGCTGGGCTGAGGGGAACCCAAAGGGTCACTGGTCCCTTTCCACACACACCACTCCTCACCGGTTCAGACAGGTCAATTGCACAGCTAAATGTGTTTTCCTTTCTCTCCTAAAGGGGCTGGGGCCAGGGCCGGACTGGGCTGACCCCTGCCTGGACCGGGGCTACATGCCCTCACACTGTAGCTGGAGCCAGAGGCACATCCCAAATGGCACCCTACTCCCCATTTAGTGCACTATGGGCCCTGGTCAAAGGTAATGCACTAAATAGGGAATAGGGTGTAATTTGGCACGTAAACCTAGAGCTGTCCACCCTGTAATTGTGGGCATGGTAGGCATGTTAGCCTCTGCACCCAGTCACGTCCTTTTAAAAGGCAATGATACACTGCCTCACTCTGTTGTTGTTACTGAGGAGGCTTGGGACTAGCAGGGACTAGCGTTTAGAGTGAGTGCTGTGGTGGAAGCCATTTGGTGCACTGGGTTTCCAGACTCATACTTTGTCACCCTAAACATTTAGTTGATTCTCAAATGTTACATAAATGTTTTGAACCAAAGTAGCCTAATTTGTTTTTTTTGTGTGAAAAATAGGTTTGCGATCCAAATGGCACCCTATTCCCTTTATAGTGCACTACTTTTGACCATAGCCCATAGGTGTATAGTGTCACTGTTGTGTACCTCTGAAGCCTCCTTCCAGCAGGGTGGTAGCTCTGACCCTCTTCTGGCCGCACCACTCGTACTCCTCGAAGCGGGTCCCGTTCTCTCCGTCCATGTCTGCAGAGTCATCCTCAGCAAACGCACCCTCCCTCTGAGAGAACAAAGACACTGTCAACACTGAACCAGACACAGGGTAGGGCTTGGAGTAGAAAAATACATGTTCTCCTATGTCAGAATTTGGAACTATTCGCATAATCAAAAGGATCAACCAAAAACGATCTGAATTCTTTGAATTCCAATTATACTATATCACCAAAATGCTTATCGATACTTTAATATATTTGTTATTAATACAAAACTAGCTATGAGGTACAATAGGTGATAGAACTACAACAAATGGATCTGTGAAATTTGGAAAAACCATCACTAAAGTTAGGGGCCGAGGGCAGAATCATGACCAACTTTATAGAAAGCATGACTTCTATAAATAAATACATTATGTTCTGGGAGCTAATGACATGTGTTACAGTGTGAGTGAGCATGAACCTTTGAGTTGGTCAGGATACCTCACTTGCCATCTATTATATTTAGGAACCAGAGATTCAGAGGAGGAAGAAGACTTTCCTACAGGGGAGAGAGGTGGGCGGACCATTCGACAGGAGAGAGGTATTTGCCTACACTAATGATTCTTTCCCCTGGACGCTTCAGTTGAGCATCTAACTGCTACTAAGATGTTATTACCAGCAGAAAGCAGAGGAAAGCTCTTTCTTTAAGACTGGAGAAGTCCAGGTTCAGTGTTTGGTGAACAACTAAAAGAAGAGGCTGTCAGACAATGTGTCTATGTGTTCTGAGTCTTTGTCATGTCTATGTTGTGTCAAGTCTAGGGGAAAGAAAGGGAGCAGAGTTGATAGATACTAGATAGCGTGGTGGTGACCAGTGACTAGAGAGAGGTGACTGGTTGACTAGAGGACTGAGGGGCCTGAGGCTATGGGGGAACGGGTATGGACGTGAGGCTACCTTGAACAGACATTGTTCCACATGCCTACTCATCTCCTCCTCTGTCCCTGCCAGCGGCGCGCTGCACAGTGGACATACCTGCCCATCCTCTGGCTTCCGGCGCTTCATCTTCCCAATCCGGGCTGAAACACAAAGAAACAGAGAAAGAGGTGTTTAGAAACATGCGGAAATACAGGGAAATCTGAGACTTGTTTTTGTATTTCTCTGTTTTAAGTTCTGCCCTGAAATATCACATCGGTAGGTGAAAAAAAAGTCCATCGACTTCGGCAGACAGCCATGCCGCTACAATGACATGATTGGTTGAAATGCACCAAAAAAGGACGCAATTCAATGAAAACAGAATGAACGGAATGTTCTTGATTAGAATCTAATATAATAAGTTGTTTGATCATATTAAATCTGTGTGGATAACCAGGCTCATAGCAGGCAATACAGCCCAGCAGAAAGTGTGACAGAGGCAACCTTTGAATATGGCAACATGGACCAAAAACACACTGTAAATTCATGGTAGCCTATTGGGAGTTTTCTACCTCCTCTGTCCTCCAGCTGTGCACGACGTGCTCTCCTCTGCTTGGCAGAAGATCAGCAGTGAACGCTGTTGGCATTCACAACATGTCAGAAAAGCTTGCTGCCTCGCTGGGAATAACGTGGGTCAGCGGAGTGGAGGGGAATCGTTGCGCCTCAGGTCTCCTAGACGACGCCACAGCGTTTAGTCTGGTACCAGAAGATCAGGAAATACAAAAGCGGGCGGGGAGGCCGTCATGACAACCATCCTCAGTGCCACAAATACTCTAATGTCATGAGTCTACCTGCTAATGTTAGGCCTATAACACATTGACAGGACAAAGAGAGGGGGCAATCTACTCTTCATGGGAACACTGTTTCAGGAGAACCATTCACGGTGCCACAACTATGGTCTATTACCCCTACATGTTCTCACACATTGACAGGGCAAAAAGAGAGGGCAATCTATTCTCTTCATAGGTCCAAACAGTGTTTTAGGAAGATGCCTAAACCTAGAAGGTTCCCCCTCTTTCTCCAGGATGACAGGTAAAGATGGTCTACTGTAGGTCTAGGTCACGTGACTGAAATGAACAATCCTTCCACGTCTATCTCTCTCTAGTCACGACCCCCCCCCCACATAATTAGAAATTTAACACAGCAGAACAGCAGCCATTGCGCTGTAAGTCTTTGTCGGCTTTTCTTAACTGCAAATGGCGTGCGGGGACATTAATCTTTAGGTGGCTGTGATTGCGAAAGGGGCCAAGGGGGACCTGAAGAGGGACGGCGAGAGGAGGAGGGACAACGCGCCATAACTCCAGGGAGATTGGGACAACTCCTCATATTCTCTCTCCCAGGCCAGGGAACGGCTGATGGTAATCGAGGAGGGCGTCATTAAACGCTGAGAGAAAGGGACGATTAATTAGGCACGGCACAAGCCCCCCCCCCCCCCAAGAATCATTCAGGTTCCACATGAGAGGTAATAGACATTAATGGAGGCTTGAGTTTAAACAAAGTCGGCACCGTTTCCTTTCAGCACTGAGGCTGCTACCGAGGCGAGCGTACGCTAAATGTCAATGGAGGCATGGAGGGAGCCTGGGCCTGCAATAAGCTAGCTGGGGTGTTTGAGGAGGGGACGGGGGGCAGGCTCTTACCGTGGCGAATGCAGCAGGGGGCAAGGGGGGCTCCGTTGTGCAGTCCAAGGGGAGCACTTTTGACACTTTCCTTGGCGTAGCGCCTGCACCAGCAGAGGTCATCGACTGTTAACATATCAAGAAGGTCAAGGGTTAATAGATCCTCTGCTCGTGTAGGCGCTAGGTCAAGGGAAAAGCAGGGAGGGAGACACACAGGGGCAGCCAGGGCTCCCGACACTCCCACCAGCCAGCCCTGCTATCACACTCAGTGGGTCAACAAGGGGCAGGCTCTGTAGCTGTAATGTAGGCTACAGCCTGAAGCTGGTCCACAGTGTGAAGGGGCTGTCAGCAAGGGCTGTGTTCAACATGGTCCTCTGGCTATACTTAGCCATAATGTGTGATATAGATGCAGGGTCACACCCATCACAATCCAACCAAACAGGACAGATTGACACCTCACTCATGGCCAATGTGCCTGGTCAAGGTCCCACAGACGCCGACTCTCTCTGTCAGTTGGTCCATTCAGACCCATGACTCTGTATTCCCACTCTGAATATTAGGGTGACCAGACGTCCCCGATTTCCAGCGACAGCCTGTCCCTGGAAATGTCCCCGATTAGCCCTCAGAAAGAATAAAGCAACTCTGGAAGCTAAATTGAGGCTGATATTTCAATAATCAAAACACTGTATCCAATCAGATTTGCATGTAAAAAAATGTTGTCTGTCCCTGTAACAAACTTGTTTGCTCCCATGGCTTTGCCTCAGACCTCATGATATTGTTTGATCGGTAATACACTGTAACCACCGCATGAACAACCATGGCCATAAAGGGCATCCAACAGCATATGCTACCGACCGTGGGTGACTTTCTAAAATGACTAGATAGGCTAGGATTACAAAAACTGAGGTGGGTTAATACAGTTCTGTGTTCATTTATAAGTATTTGAAAGTGCTAGAGAGAAAATTGGTAGTTCCGTACAAAATACTAATTTTGCAGCTACATAACTAAATAACTAAATAAAATGTTTCATTTACTAAATCTGGTCACCATACTGAAGATGCACTTTCGCATCGCCAGTTGCTGCTTCAACTTGTATTGACAATTCCAACTGTAGTGCAGGTGATATTTTCAGTAATGTATTGAAAAAGTATAAAATAAAACTGTTTTAGAACATAATCATAGGCTACTTAATAAATATGAATAGAATATTATTTGATAGGGTAATATAGGGTATTTTAGGAAATATCCTAAATAGAAATGATTGAATCGTGTCACAAGCCAATAGTGGCATTATTTCAGAACATTATTATAACATTTTCACCAAGATAAATGAAGCTGCTACCATGTTGTGTTGCTGCCATGCTGTTGTTGTCTTAGGTCTCTCTTTATGTAGTGCTGTGTTGTCTCTTCATGTGTGTTTTGACCTATATTTTTAATCCCGTCCCCGCAGGAGGCCTTTTGCCTTTTGGTAGGCCTTCATTGTGAATAAGAATTTGTTCTGTAACTGACTTGCTTAGTTAAATAAAGGTTAAATTAAAAAAAATAGGCTCTAATCATGTCATTCCATACAAGTAGGCTTTGTGAAGTTGCAGATGAGATCATGATACCTTCATTAATATATATATATATATATATATATATATATATATATATATATGCTGTAATTCTACAGGATGTTCTACCAGAAATGCAGTTAGAAATAAATAAATTACCTTTAAGAAAAATGTAAAAGTGTAAGATGCTTATGAAAAGTATTGAACTTTCAAAGGAAAAATGAAATGTTTACATACCATTCAATCGCGTTTGCCTATTAGCTCGCACTCGTAAAAATGTCTGCAGGTAGGAAGAAAGGAATCACACAAAATATGCATTAGATATGGACCTTTGCATGTATAATGTTAATGGATACATTAGTAGCAGTGCATGGGCGGATTGCTTTGGATTCTACAGTGTGCCCTGCAAGTTACATCTTGATAGTAAACAAAAACCTACTTCTCTTTTAGGCTGTATCGTGTCTTCCATAACAGGGTCGGTAAGTTTTGGTCAAAGCCTTTTCAAGCCGACAAACTCACTTGTTCACGTATATCATATAGGTCTCCTGGTACTAGACCGCACCATTAATACAATTTTGTGTCAATAATTTTATACGGATGCCAAAGGATTGAATGTGCCGCCTACAAAGCTGCTCTGTTCATTGCCGTCGCCATGTTGGCTTGGCGTGTGTCATGTGACCAACACAGGAGTGAAAGTTCAGAGGATGTCTGGTCTCCTACAACCGTTGGCCACTAGATAGCAGCAATACGTAATACAGAGGCTGGCTTCAATGGAAGTTAAGTTGACTTAATATGACATTTCAAGTTTGTCAAGTAATTTGTGGGGTAAACAAGTTGTATGCATCATATCTAAACGTATTTTTTTGCAGTCAATACAAATAGTACAAACGTTTTATTTCATTTTCTGAAAATAAGTGTTTCATAATTTTGTACAATCTCATATCAAAGTGACATAAGAAATTAGCTATGAATTCTCCCCATCTAAACTTGTTTGAAACTGACAGGCATGATCAGTGATTGTGAATACCACTAAGATATGGGTTAAGTGGGACCACCTATCTTTCTTCTCCCCTCTCTTCCAGAGTGTGTAGGCTATGTGCTGACACTAGCAGGGCCAGTCAGGGCAATGGATGGATGTTCACTCATTGACACGGGCACAGAGTGTGGTCACAAATTCAAACTCCTGCCGAGTGCATCGTCCATCATATACCCAGACAGGCCTCTTACACTGACACTTAAGTCATGCTCATATCCAACCTGCACCATGATATGTTGATCCACTGTGTATACTTCCCAAATGGCACCCTAATCCCTATTTAGTGCACTACTTTCAACCAGGGCTCATAGTGCTCTGCTCAAATATAAAGCACTATTCAGGGAATAGGGTGCCTTTTGAGACGCAAGCTATCTAAATGGCTTACACAATTACATGATGAGGAAAAATAACAAAAATCTACAATTTCAAGGGAGGTTGGGGTCTCCATTTACTTAATCATTTGTATGAAATGATTTCAGCAGCAGCTTTACTAATGAAAATATATACTTTAACCACTGCCCATTTAATAGGCCTGTCAATGTATGGATATGACTTTATGGTATAAGGGAGAAAACCACTTAACCTAAATAGTAGATCATTGCCATATGAGTTTGAAATACTACATTTTGAGAGAAAAAAAGTATGGTATATAAGCTACATTATAGCTTTGATTAAAACACTGTGCTGTATGAGTAAGTTAAATCCCAACTAATCTTCTGTACGTGTGCGACCTAAATAGCACCCTATTCCCTATATACTTTAGTGCACTACTTTTGACCAGGGCCCATTGGGGTCTGATCAAAAGTAAGGCACGGTGTAGGGAGTAGGGTGTCATTTGGGGTGCAAACTGCAGTTGTGAGGCCTCCAGCAGAATGAGGTGGAAAACATGTCAAGGATGCTGTAGACCAGAAGAGATACCATCCGGACTTAGAGCATAGCTTGAGGTAAACTATGGATGATTACCTATCTGAACAGGGAAACACATTACAGGCTGGGCAAATCTTTACCAGAGATAGTCTGAGGATAGATGGGCTCCGATGCCATTTGGGGGGCACAACCAGGTAGGATAGAGGTAGGCGGCTTGGCTGATTCCTGATGGAGACTAGGACCTCTATTGACTCCCTGATCCACTCCATGATAGCGAGATGATTGGCTGAGTCAATGTTGTGTGTTCAACACTAAAACAACAAATTATTACCTTGTCGTCTTTCACCATCGCCATGGTGACACCTGTGAGTTTGCCTAATGTTTAACCTCTAACAGAGAGCAGGGGACTTTTTTGCACGTTCTCCTTACATTGCCTGTCCTGTTATTTTTCCAGGAGTAGGTTTCATAGTGGGTTTTATAGATTTTTCCTGTCATATGACAGGATATGATGATGGGATTATGATGCTAAATATGTGGGCAAAGATCAGCATCCTGGCAGGGTCCCAAATGGCAACCTATTCCCTACACAGAGTACTACTTTTAACCAGGGCTCTGGTCAAAAGTAGTGCACTAAATAGGGCATAGGGTGCCATTTGGAACGTAGCCCAGCTCACCTGGTATCTGTCGGAGTGGTGGGCGTCTTCAGAGGAAAGAGGGGAGACCACCGGTGACTCTCCCTCGCGTTTGATGTGCACCGACAACAGCATGGACTGAGGAGAAAGAGCAAGACAGTTGTTGTGAGAGGAAGAGAAGAGGGGCATGCTGCAGTGGAGGAGAGGAGGACACTCACCAACATTACAGTCATCTATAAACCTTCTCTGAAAGACTCAGACGAGCCTCCGACATTACAGTCCTGACCCACTGACAAACTTAATTGAGTTCATTTCTCAAATGAACAAGAGGAAAAGGGTGTGGAAGGGGAAATAGTGCTGACTTTACGGGGAAGAGTTGACAGAGATCCAGCTCTTTACGAGGCTGCTATGAAATATTTGTATTTACAATGTGTTCCTATTAATCAAGGAGAGAGGAGAGAGCAGGGGCTTAAGTGGCCGACAACTATAATCTAATATTAATATGTGAGAAACGGCAGACCCCTAGTGCCGGGACAGTAAATTAAGCATTGTGCATGGCTTTTTATCCTTCAGGACTGCAAGGTCGGGTAACTGCTTTTTATTTGTGTAGCTTCAGAGGCGTTGAGCTTGGGAAATATTTGTGTGTAGTCTTTTATTAATTTGTTTCAACTGGACTAGTTGCAAATGTGCCCTGACATCAACTACTACTTGTGATTCTACTTAAGTGTAATAGTGTGTTGACTAATATACAGATTAATGTCAGTGTTAGATACAGAAGGTGCCATGTTAGTTAGCATGTGCCGCACGCTTCATCTCGACTCGCCGTCCAGTTGCCCCCTGGCCCCGAGAATTAAGAGGCATGGGGCTGGCATGGAGTTGCTATGGCGATAGCGTGGTTGAGAGGGGGCGGGAGGCATGTGTGAAGCGGGAAAGGTTAATCCCCTTTAGAACCACTAGGCTCGTCTGGAAGGTCTGGAAGGCAGAGTGTTCACATGAAGCAACAGCCCCTGTGATCCTCAACCAGCCTCTTCATTTTTCACATGGTGTGGCGGAATACTAAGTACCTACTGGGGAATGCTCAGTCACGCCTCGCTCAGATGGCCTGTTCTGTTCCCTTCACCCCGGTCCCTGTTCGTTACCTGTTCCCTTACTCCCACTCTCCTCACCTAACCACGATGACTCCTGTTCCCCCAGCCCGTGTCTGACTCTCCCCTAGCCCCTGTCTCTGACTCTCCCGTAGCCTCTGTCTCTGACTCTGAATCAGGCCCTACCAGAAAGTAGTAGTGAGGAGCAGTGAGCCTGCAGGCTTACATAATAATTTGTAATGTGTGCTGTTACTACAGTACCACATCTGTCTCCAATCTCTTAGAGAAGATCTTATGTCAAGTGTTATTGAAGTGTTGTGGTTGCAGTTTCACCTGATACATCTAAAGGCTTTTCCTATGGGGTGTTGCTATAGGCCACCAAGTGCTAACAGTCAGTATCTAAATAATATGTGTGAAATGCTTGATCGTGTATGTAAATAGAGAGGTCTACTTTCTTGGGGACCTGAATATTGACTGGTTTTCATCAAGCTGTCCTCTCAAGAGGACGCTTCCTCATTGTAACCAGTGCCTGTAATCTGGTTCAGGTTATTAATCAACCTACCAGGGTGTTTACAAACACTACAGGAACAAGATCATCCACATGATGTATTCATCACATTTTTACTAATATTGTAGAACTTTGTTCTAAAGCTGTATCCGTACCCATTGGATGCAGTGATCACAATAGAGTTGCTATTTCCAGGAGAGCCAACGTTCCAACAGCTGGGCCTAAAATAGTGTATAACAGATCATACAAAATATTTTGCTGTGACTCTTATGTGGGTGATGTTAAAAATATTTGTTGGTCTGATGTGATTAATAAGGAGCATCCAGGCGCTGCACTTTATCAAGTTATGAAATTGCTTCTTCCAATTATTGATAAACATGCACCTGTTAAGAAACTGACTGTTAGAACTGTTAAGGCTCCATGGATTGATGAGGAATTGAAAAACTGTACGGTTGAAAGAGATGGGGCAAAAGGAGTGGCTAGTAAGTCTGTCTGCACATCTGACTGGCTGACTTACTGCAAATGGAGAAATAATGTGTCTGAACTCAACAAAAAGAAGAAGAAACTGTATTATGAAGCCAAGATCAATGATATAAAGATTGATGGGAAAAATATATATATTGGAGTACTTTAAATTAAATTATGGGCACAAAGACAAATTCAATCCCATCTTTCATTGAATCAGATGACTTACTCATCACAAAACAATTTGATGTTGGCAATTATTTTAATGATTCCTTCATTGGCAAAGTGGCCAAACTAAGGCAGGAAATGCCAACAACAAACAGTGAGCTATCGTACTCATGCATAAAAAAATGAATAATGAAAGAAAAGCATTGCAAGTTTGAATTTTGTAAAGTTAGTTTAGGGGAAGTGGAAAGATTATTGTTATCAATCAATAATGAAAAACCTCCTGGCATTGACAACTTCGATGGAAAGCTCCTGAGGACGGTAGCTGACTCTATAGCCACCCCTATCTGTCATATCTTATATCTGAGCCTAGAGGAAAGTCTTTGTCCTCAGGCCTGGAGAGTGGTAAAGTGGCCTTTACTGGTTCTAACAGCAGACCTATCATCTTGCTACCAGCAAACTGTTGCAAAAAATTGTGTTTTATCAAATACAATGCTATTTCTCTGTAAACAAATGAACAACAAACGTTCAGCATGCTTATAGAGAAGGGTACTCAAAATATTCCACTGACACAAATGAATGATAATTGGTTGAAAGAAATTGAAAGTAAGAAGACTGTTGGAGCTGTACTTTTAGATTTCAGTGCATCCTTTGATATTATTGACCATAACCTGTTGTTGAGAAAATGTATGTGTTATGTTTTTTTTTACCTCTGCCATATTGTGGATTCAGAGATATATACTATATCTAATAGAACTCAGAGGGTTTTCTTTAATGGAAGCTTCTCTAATGTCAAACATGTAAAGTGGGGTGTACCACAGGGAAGCTCTCTATGCCCTCTACTCTCAATGACCTGCCACTGGCATTAAACAAAGCATGTGTGTACATGTATGTTGATGATTAAACCATATAGACATCAGCAACCACATCTAATGAAGTCACTGGAACCCTTACAAAGAGTTGCAGTCTGTTTTGGAATGGGTGGCCAGTAATAAACTGGTCCTGAACATCTCTAAAACTAAGAGCACTGTATTTGATACAAATCATTCCCTAAGTTCTAGACCTCAGCTGAACCTAGTAATGAATGGTGTGGTTGGTTGTTGATCAAGTTGAGGAGACTAAATTACTTGGTGTTACCTTGGATTGCAAACTGTCATGGTCGAAACATATAGATTCAATGGTTGTAAAAAAATGGGAAGAGGTCTGTCCGTAATAAAGAGATGATCTGCCTTTTTCACACCACACCCCAAAAGTCCTGCAGGCTCTAGTTTTATCTTAGCTTGATTATTGTCCAGTCATATGGTCAAGTTCTGCAAAGAAAGACCTAGTTAAGCTGCAGCTGCCCAGAAAAGAGTGGTATGTCTTGCTATTCATTGTCATCAGAGGTTTAATATTAATACTATGCATGCCAGTCTCTCTTTGCTGACAGTTGAGGAAAGACTGACTTGTTTTTATAAGAAACAATGTATTGGAAATTCCAAATTGTTTGAAAGTCAGCTTACACACAGCACTGACACACACACGTACCCCACCAGACATGCAACCAGGGGTCTTTTCACAGTCCACAGGTCCAGAACAAAATCAAGGAAACGTATAGTATTATACAGAGCCATGAGTGCATGGAACTCCCATTTTACATAGTGCAAGTTAACAGCAAACCTGGTTTCAAAAAACATATAAAGCAACATCTCACGGCACAACGCCTCTCCCATGTGACCTACTTGTTGTGTGTATGTCCTGACGTGATAACTGATAGACACACACACACACACACACACACACACACACACACTACATGTTCATGTTTATAAATGTATGCAAATTGTAAAGTCTGTACTGTCTTTTTCGTTATGTGTCGGTTGGACCCAAGTAAGACTAGCTGTCGCCATTGGCGTCGGCTAATGGGGATCCTAATACATCAAATAAAAATCTCCATTATATATTTTTATGAAGTTCATCCATTTCATCTCAACCCAGTAAATGTCCTCCGAAATGGCAGTTGAATGAAGAGTAGAGGAAAAACTGTTGAGCACATTAAAGCGTGTGTCTTTGGAGATATTGATGATATTAAAGGTCCCCTTTTACCAGACAGGTACAGTGATCATTACAGACAGACATCCATCAGAGCATCTTTACCCTCCACAGGGACACATGCCATCAGCAAATCGTACCTTTAATGGCAGAGAGACAATCAATCTCTCCCTCTGTGCCAACTGTGGCTGGCTCTGCTTGGCTCTGCTCCAGACTACAGAAAAACTAATCTCATTCACTCTCTCTCTCGCTCTCTCACTCTCTCTCTCTCACTCTCTCTCTCACTTTCTCACTCTCTCACTTTCTCGCTCTCCCTTCACTCAACACATCCACTGATCCACATGCCCCTTGCTGTCACAGCTAAATGTGGCAGCATTGGGAGAATATTAATGAAACCTCTTATTAACGTGACATAAGAGAGACATACCCTATTTCAACAGAATACAGGAATGCAATGTGGCTCGGAAGGAGTCTCAAAGTGAACACTTTGAAACACTGCATTGTACCGAGGAGTTAGACCCAGTTAGAGTCCCTTTTTAAGTTATTGATTGTACAGTCCTTTGTCCCCATATCCTTTGGTTCTTATTGGGGGCACACAGAAACTGCTGTCCAGGGTCTCTTGGACCTGTTCTTTAATGAGGACTCAGACAGTCATGAAACCATAGGAAGTGCATCTATGGCCGCTTCTTCCTTTCCCCTCTCCCCTGCCTGCTGGAGCATGTCCACTGGGTTAGACTCCCGGTACAGACAGTAGTAGCTTAATACCCTTCCTTCCAGAGGACCTTGATGAGCTCTGCTGATTTTCTGAAGTACATTAGCCTAATAAGGCCTCAATAGTTGTGAGGGAGAGCCTGGACTGGGAGCTGGTCAGTGGACGATAATGGTCTTATTGGAGCTATGGAGTCTGGGAGAGGTTCTGCTGGTTTATCATGAAAGTCTCCGAAGTCCTCTTACCTTAGGAGTTCCTGGAGCCACACTGCTGTCCTTGTGTCCGTGTGATGGGTTCTTACTGTAGGAGAAAGGGGAGAGACCAATTAAAACAGGTTATTGGATCTGTATTTTTACAGTATGGGTAGGTTTGGATGTTTCCATCAAATGGGAGTTGCACAACATAGACATGTTTTGTTTTGTTGAGGTTATATAGCTTTCTAGGAAGCCCTCTCCTTTTGCATGTGTGTGTTTTCTGTGTCTGTCCTAATATAAGTAATATTCTTCTCTCTATCCTTTCAGGTGACACCGCTGTCCTCTGATGACACACCTCTTTTAACACTCAACTCTGTTTAAAGTCACACAGAGAGAGAGAGACAGCACTGTTTCTCCCCTCACTCACTCAGACAAAATGCAATACCCAGGGGACAGCTCAAACGGTCACTCAGTCACCAAGAAACACAAATCACACTTTTAATCGTCTGCAGGATTCAAACCCGCCCACCCTTTCTCCCCCTCCTCCCAGCTCCCTCTGTGCCACTCAATCTGCCCACCCTTGGGCCATGCTGTGTTTGAAACAATTACAGCTCAAAGTAGGACTGCTAAGCAGATTTGGGATATAATTTTTTTATTGAAGTAATCATTCTCTTGGATGCTCCCATCCACCCCTCTCCTCCTGTCCTCCTCTCCTTCTATCTCACTGCCGTCACTGAGCCAGTGGAAGGAGCAGGGAATAAATGATGCTGCTGTTATTTGATTTGTCAGTGAAACGCCCCGTGCACTTAGGACTTTGAAATATGTTGAGGACAATGCGCTGGCTTGTAAACATTGTATTAAAGAGGCGGAGGAGAGGAGAGGAGAGAGGGATGGATATAAAAGAGAGAGAAAGGAAGGGCGGTGGGGTGTCTGACCAACGGGGGGCTACATCAAATCACAGCCTCATCGACATTGTGGATTGAAGATGACTGATTAGAAGGCCGGAAATATTAAAAAAGCATCAGCCGACAATGGGGAGAGACACATCAAATCAGATCTCTCCCTGAGACATTAATATCCCTCCTTCCCTATCCTCCTCCCTCTGCATACATAGACTGGCTGGAGCTCTCTTCTTGGCAGTCCTTCTTTCTTTCCATTTTTCTATTTGTTTCCTGCATATGTTCTGTTCGGTCACTTTCCCTGTCTAGCTTGTCTCCCTCCTTTCAGTCTTTCCTTCTTTCACTCCTCCTCCCTATCTCCTCCTTTCACCGAGACGCAGATACATTTTTATGAGCCTCACAAATGATGTGCCGGGTCTAAGTGACAAAAAAAGTCACCCTTGTCATGTTCTCTTTGTGTCCTATGCGCAGCCCCAGATGCAGAGCGGCTTTGACAAGGCACTGAAATTCAATTTGCCCCGGTCCTAATCCAACAACGTGATTTGGCAGGCGAGCGTGTCCCCGGAGTGGACAGCTGGAGAGGGGAGGGGTGGCGGCGTGGCCTCACACAGGAGGCCACAGATAAGGTGTTTCAAGAAGGAAGCCAAGGATATCAACCAAGGTAAGCAGGAAGTAAAGATGAGTTGATTTGCAATTAAATCTCCAGAAGAAGAAATACATATCTTCCTGATGTGGTAACATCCGAGTGTGGCTATTGGTTGAGGTTCAGGTCAGCTAGGCAACCAGAGATAGTTGTATTGGTGTAATGAATGGCAGGTGAAGGCAGATTCAACCACTCGCCCTGCCTCCTTCCATAGGTAATAAGCCTTGTCCCCGCCCCTGGCCCCTCTGTGGAGGCACTGGTGATTGATCTGCCAACCCAAATCAGGGTTGGGCCTTGAAAGGGGATAAATCTCCACACGGGCTCTGTACTGTTTGTGAGATAATAAACACACTCCCCGCCATCATAAATCCCCCATCCAGGCAGGCAGGCAGGGTAACAGGGAGGGAGGCAACATTAACTGGGCTGTGTCTCTATCTGTGTCTGTGCTGGCTGTGTCACACTCATGTCATCCCTCCACTCTGGTCCAGCAGACGGTACAGGAGGGCCTGCTGCTTTTAGAGCACTGTAACTAATGTACTGCACTATCAATCTGGATGAGAGACCCCGGCCACACTGCTAGAGACACACCAAGGGAGTGGAGAGGGAGTGGGGTGGAGTGGAGAGGGAGTGGGGTGGAGTGGGAGTAGGGCACTTACAGGTCAAAGGGAAGTCACAGCCAGGGTTCATTCTCAGTGTTAGTGGCTGAGGGTTGAGAGGACGTCCACCATGTCTTACTTGATTAAAGAGTTGGTAGAGCCAAAATGAAAAGTTGTATTTGTATCTATTGCACACTCGGAAAGAGAGCGGTCTGGGAAAGTGTGAGGAGGAACTTGAATAGAGAAGAGCAAACAAAGATAATAAATATTACCTACATACTCTGGCAGTGTGTAATGCTCGCTATCTCCTGATTGTTCAGTGTTTCATTCTTTCTCTTTATTTCCTCAAAATGCCATAGAAACGATAAGAAAAGCCGACTTGTTGTTTAAGGTGGCTGGCACTACTGTATATAGGGAGCGACAACAAGGAGATTAAACATTGAGGTGCTGTTGTCACAGTGACAGTAAGGTGACAGTGAGGAGAGGGAGAAAGGGAGAGAGGAGAGATGAAAGAAGACAGAGATAGCGGGATAGGGAAGGAGTGCAGGTGCGGCTTCTTGCAGCTTCACACGTGGCCGTTTCAATTAATTTTGATTTGAACGCTTGGGCAAAAAGCTTCCAGCCTGTCATGTCAAACCAATGAAATAGTTTTGAAATGAGCAACAAAGCAAAGAGAGAAAATTGACAAGAGATGGAGAGAAAAGGGGGGAAAGAGAGGTTGCCGAAACAAGATGGAGTTCAAATGTGTTTTGTTAATGAGAATGTGAACAGGTGAGCGGATTTACCAGAAAGTAGAAGGGCTTTTCCCAGTCAAGGCTATATAATTCTCCATAAAAGCAGTAGAATCAGTTGTTAATGTGAAGTGAATATGCTTAATGTTTCGGCCCATGACTCTTTGACAGCTCTGGCAGAATGCTAAGCTTTCATCTCCTAGACTGTTGGTCCTTTGGCTAAAGGGGCCTGATAGGATGCCTTTAGAATAACCACTACACCCCCTCTGCTCCTCCTCTCTCCCAGACCCATCCAAAACACCTCCCACTGAAACCAAATGTCGAGAGAAGGAGAGTGACATTTGAAATGTCTTTATTCTTTTGGAATGTTTGTGAGTGTAATGTTTACTGTTAATTTTTATTGTTTATTTCACTTTTGTTTATTATCTACTTCGCTTGCTTTGAAAATGTTAACATATGTTTCCCATGCCAATAAAACCCTTAAATTGAATTGAAATTGAAATTGAGAGAGAGAAAGGAGGAGAGAAGGAAGGAGAGGAGAGAGGATGAAAATTGAATAAGTCCCAGTCAGGGGGGAAGGGGTTGTAAGCTCGAGATAAAGATTGCTTTTCGTGTCGTTTGCCACCTAGCTCTGGCTCGCTCCGATGGAGGCAAATGGATTATGTGGAGGGGAGGGGTGGTGGTGTGGAGGGATATGTAGATTGCTCTGCCCCTGTGAGCAGGCTGATGTGTAAAGGGCATGATAGATTTCCATTTCCATACATGAGGAGTGGAGGCAGAGGAGAGGCGAGGAGAGGCGGCCCCATCGGCCAAGGCCACTAGGGACCAGCAGCTCTGGCAGCTAGTCCCAATCTCACACACATCCACTCAGGGCCCCTCACGGCTCCTGACAGCCCCCATCATCTGCCTAATGCTACATCTTAAACAGCCTCCTCCATTTTACATGCACTCAAGTCTCATTTTGTGCAAAATGAAACGCTATCATTAAAGGGAGATTTACTACAAATTGCCACAAATTCGCCATGTCACTTCCAATGATCTGTGTGCCGATGCAGCGCTGCTGCCTCGCCCGGCAACGGTGTCAGAGCAGGAAGAATGGGACAGCGGAGTGTGGAGAGAGAGACGGAGGGAGGGAAAGAGAGGGACAGAGAGCAGGAGAGGGAGGGTGGGGGAGAGAGAGGGAGAAGGAGAGAGAGGGGGATGGAGAGAGGGAGAGAAAGAGAAAGGAAAAGAGAGGGAGAAAAATAACAGAGATATAGAGAGAGGGATGGAAGAAAAAGGGGGGGGACTTCCCTGCTGTTCTTTAATGATATATGGATGGGTCTGATGTCCTCATAGCCTTCAAATCCAGAATCTGTGTTTTGTATGGGGTTCCACAGGTTATAGGCCCATTGTGGCAGAGCAGAATGGGGTTTACACAGAGGTAGAGATCACCATCCATCTTGGAAGTACATTTCAGCTATACAGTGAGAGGCATTATTTAAATTATGAAAAGCTAACTGACGAGTTTGCTAATTACCTGATGTCGTTTTTTTTTTCACGGACGCGAAAAGATTAAAGCTCCAACATGGTCTGAACGAAGATTCATCTTCTAACGGAAATCATTTCTCCCAAGTCCAGCAGTGATTGCACAGAACTTGGACTGGCCGCCAGGAGCAAGGACATTCGACACAAGACACTTCCTCTTTCTTTCTCTCTCTCCCCCTCCCCCCTCTCTCCTCCTCCTCTATGAAGACCTCTCATTCCCTTCCCCCATATTCCTTAAATCAAAACTAAACGGCGGTGCATTGCCGGGGTACAACCAGGCATAATTCACGTGGCAACAGCAATGGGGTTAATGGGGCCGGTGTAGGCGAGGCTAAATCACTGGGCCGTGACACTCAGCAGTGTCCGTCCCTGACAAACTAGGAAGGATGACGCCATTTCTTTAAATAACCGCTGCCATCAACCACCCAGGCCCTCCAGGCAGGCTCCCCGTGTCCGTGTCTGCAACGGAGGGGTAGGAGAGTGGGGAGGGAGGAGGGTTGGACCCGGAGGGGAGGGCGGCCCACTGCCCTTTATTAATTATTAAATGATAACTCCTCACTGCCACATGATGGATAACGCTCAGTCTGGAGAGGAGTGAAGAGGAGCAAACGTCCCCCTCCTCCCCCTCTACCCTCTCACCGTTACCCGCCCCTCAGCACACACATGCACACGCACACACACACACACACACACACACTGAGAGAGCACAGTGGGGAACATGCCATGGGCCTTTTTTGGCTGGCTCTGGTACTATGTGTTACACATGTACTGCAGCAGGCGACAGGGATCATTCAGTCAGATAGGGGAGGAGAGAGTGTCGCTAAGGGAAAATGTGCTTTGATTTCAATGAGTAGTGAGTGGACTAAGGCTCCTCGTGGCAGTGGGTTAATGGGTGGTGCTATAAAGCAGGGTGGGTAGGGAGCACTTGGTCACGGGATCAAGGTGAAATACGATTTCAAATGGCTACCTCCTATCGCAAGGGTTAATGGTTTGATTTATCCCATTGTAAAACTGGGGCTGCAGCTCAAATGGTACCATATTCCCTATATCAGGGATGGGTAACTGGTGGCCCGCGGGCCCCACGATTTCCAAAGACCAAATACTGTATATATAGAGAGTTAGAATAGTAGAATACACAAGGTGCAATTTCGAAATGTGGTTGTGCACCAGCAGTTTTTCTCTTGTGATGTCAGTCACTAACAGTCACTCAATTAGCCCATGTGAGCAAATATTTTATTTATTGTAAGTTAGTCTTGCGGCCAGTTATCTAAACTTGTAATAATCATAGTCGAATTACTGACTGGGGGGGCAACATTTATTTTGTTAGTCACTCTTAGTCAGATATCATATAAAAAACAGAAAACATTTCTCTCCACCCTATGGAAACAATGTGTACATCTGCAGGAAATGAACTCTAAAACTTCAAATGTCACTTAGGCTAGGGCCGGCTCTGACTGCATGTGGGGGTATAGATGTGGGTACGCAGACCCGCGAAACACTGCAGCCCCCCATGATGAATTGAGATTTTTTTTGTGGCCCCCATCTCTGCCCTATATAGTGCTCTACTTTTAACCAGAGCCCTTCTGGTCTTGGTCAAAAGTACATTAGTGCACTACAGTGCCTTGCGAAAGTTTTCGGCCCCCTTGAACTTTGCGACCTTTTGCCACATTTCAGGCTTCAAACATAAAGATATAAAACTGTATTTTTTTGTGAAGAATCAACAACAAGTGGGACACAATCATGAAGTGGAACGACATTTATTGGATATTTCAAACTTTTTTAACAAATCAAAAACTGAAAAATTGGGCGTGCAAAATTATTCAGCCCCTTTACTTTCAGTGCAGCAAACTCTCTCCAGAAGTTCAGTGAGGATCTCTGAATGATCCAATGTTGACCTAAATGACTAATGATGATAAATACAATCCACCTGTGTGTAATCAAGTCTCCGTATAAATGTACCTGCACTGTGATAGTCTCAGAGGTCCGTTAAAAGCGCAGAGAGCATCATGAAGAACAAGGAACCCACCAGGCAGGTCCGAGATACTGTTGTGAAGAAGTTTAAAGCCGGATTTGGATACAAAAAGGTTTCCCAAGCTTTAAACATCCCAAGGAGCACTGTGCAAGCGATAATATTGAAATGGAAGGAGTATCAGACCACTGCAAATCTACCAAGACCTGGCCGTCCCTCTAAACTTTCAGCTCATACAAGGAGAAGACTGATCAGAGATGCAGCCAAGAGGCCCATGATCAGTCTGGATGAACTGCAGAGATCTACAGCTGAGGTGGGTGTAACGGTTTTCTTTATGAGAAGGAGAGTCGGACCAAAATGCGGCGTGTAGATTACGATCCATGTTTATGGTGACTATAGCAACACGAATCTAAATACAAACACTATCAAAACAATAAACTTAATGAAAACCGAAACAGCCTAAACTGGTGCAAACTAACACTAAGGACAGGAACAATCACCCACAAACACACAGTGAAACCCAAGCTACCTAAATATGGTTCCCAATCAGAGACAATGACTAACACCTGCCTCTGATTGAGAACCATATCAGGCCAGACATAGAAATAGACAAACAAGACATCCAACATAGAATGCCCACCCAGTTCACGTCCTGACCAACACTAAAACAAGGAAAACACACACAAACGATGGTCAGAACGTGACAGTACCCCCCCTCCAAGGTGCGGACTCCGGACGCACAACTTAAACCTATGGGGGAGGGTGTGGGTGGGCATCTGTCCGCGGTGGCGGCTCTGGCGCTGGACGTGGACCCCACTCCATAACAGTTTTAGTCCACCTCCTTAGCGTCCCTAGATAGGTTACCCTCCTTAAAGACCGCTCGGGACAGAGGGGCAGCTCGGGACAGAGGTAGCTCGGGACTGATGGGTAGCTCAGCACTGAGAGGAAGCTCAGCACTGAGAGGAAGCTCAGCACTGAGAGGAAGCTCAGGCAGGTGGTTGGATCCGGCAGATCCTGGCTGGCTGGCGGTTCTGGAAGAGTCTGGTCGACTGGCGGATCCGGAAAAGTCTGGTCGACTGGCGGATCCGGAAGAGTCTGGTCGACTGGCGGATCTGGAAGAGTCTGGTCGACTGGCGGATCTGGAAGAGTCTGGTCGACTGGCGGATCTGGAAGAGTCTGGTCGACTGGCGGATCTGGAAGATTCTGGTCGACTGGCGGATCTGGAAGATTCTGGTCGACTGGCAGATCTGGAAGAGTCTGGTCGACTGGCAGATCTGGAAGAGTCTGGTCGACTGGCAGATCTGGAAGAGTCTGGTCGACTGGCAGATCTGGAAGAGTCTGGTCGACTGGCAGATCTGGGAGAGTCTGGTCGACTGGCAGATCTGGAAGAGTCTGGTCGACTGGCAGATCTGGAAGAGTCTGGTCGACTGGCAGATCTGGAAGAGTCTGGTTGACTGGCAGATCTGGAAGAGTCTGGTTGACTGGCAGATCTGGAAGAGTCTGGTCAACTGGCAGATCTGGAAGAGTCTGGTCGACTGGCAGATCTGGAAGAGTCTGGTTGACTGACAGCTCTGGCTGCTCCGTGCTGACTGGCTGCTCCATGCTGACTGGCAGCTCTGGCTGCTCCATGCTGACTGGCTGCTCCATGCTGACTGGCAGCTCCATGCTGACTGGCAGCTCTGGCTGCTCCATGCTGACTGGCTGCTCCATGCTGACTGGCTGCTCCGGCTGCTCCATGCTGACTGACTGCTCCATGCTGACTGGCGGCCCTGGCTGCTCCATGCTGACTGGCGGCCCTGGCTGCTCCATGCTGACTGGCGGCCCTGGCTGCTCCATGCTGACTGGCAGCTCTGGCTGCTCCATGCTAACTGGCAGCTCTGGCGGCTCCTTGCAGACTGGCAGCTCTGGCGGCTCCTTGCAGACTGGCAGCTTTGGCGGCATCCTGCAGAAAGGCAGCTCTGGCGGCTCCTTGCAGACTGGCAGCTCTATGCAGACTGGCAGCTCCTTGCAGACTGGCAGCTCCTTGCAGACTGGCAGCTCCATGCAGACTGGCAGCTCCTTACAGACTGGCAGCTCCTTACAGACTGGCAGCTCCTTACAGACTGGCAGCTCCTTGCAGACTGGCAGCTCCTTGCAGACTGGCAGCTCCTTGCAAACTGGCAGCTCCTTGCAAACTGGCAGCTCCTTGCAAACTGGCAGTTCCGAACAGGCGGGAGACTCCGGCAGCGCTGTAGAGGCGGAAAGCTCTGACAGCGCTAAACAGGCGGGAGACTCCGACAGCGCTGAAGAGGAGGGAGGCTCTGGCAGCGCTGGACAGGCGAGGCGCACTGTAGGCCTGATGCGTGGTGCTGGCACTGGTGGTACTGGGCCGAGGACACGCACAGGAAGCCTGGTGCGGGGAGCTGCTACCGGAGGGCTGGGGTGTGGAGGTGGTACTGGAAAAACCGGACCGTGCAGGTGCACTGGAGCTCTTGAGCACCGAGCCTGCCCAACCTTACCTGGTTGAATGCTCACGGTCGCCCTGCCAGTGCGGCGAGGTGGAATAGCCCGCACTGGGCTATGCAGGCGAACCGGAGACACCGAGCGCAAGGCTGGTGCCATGTAAGCCGGCCCAAGGAGACGCACTGGGGACCAGCTGCGTAGAGCCGGCTTCATGGCATTAGGCTCGACGCTCAATCTAGCCCGGCCGACACGCGGAGCTGGAATATACCGCACCGGGCTATGCACCCGCACTGGAGACACCGTGCGCACCACTGCATAACACGGTGCCTGTCCGGTCTCTCTAGCCCCCCGGTAAGCACAGGGAGTCTGCCCAGGTCTCCTACGTGGCGTAGCCATACTCCCTGTTAGCCCCCCCCCAATAAATTTTTGGGGCTGCCTCTCAGGCTTCCATCCGCTACGTCGTGCTGCCTCCTCATATCTGCGCCTCTCCGCTTTCGCCGCCTCCAGTTCTTCTTTGGGGCGGCGATATTCTCCTGGCTGAGCCCAGGGTCCTCTTCCTTCTAATTCGTCCTCCCATGTCCATACCTCCTCTTTGGGCTGCTCCTGCCTGTTGACACGCTGCTTGGTCCTTTTGTGGTGGGTGATTCTGTAACGGTTTTCTTTATGAGAAGGAGAGTCGGACCAAAATGCGGCGTGTAGATTACGATCCATGTTTATGGTGACTATAGCAACACGAATCTAAATACAAACACTATCAAAACAATAAACTTAATGAAAACCGAAACAGCCTAAACTGGTGCAAACTAACACTAAGGACAGGAACAATCACCCACAAACACACAGTGAAACCCAAGCTACCTAAATATGGTTCCCAATCAGAGACAATGACTAACACCTGCCTCTGATTGAGAACCATATCAGGCCAGACATAGAAATAGACAAACAAGACATCCAACATAGAATGCCCACCCAGTTCACGTCCTGACCAACACTAAAACAAGGAAAACACACACAAACGATGGTCAGAACGTGACAGTACCCCCCCTCCAAGGTGCGGACTCCGGACGCACAACTTAAACCTATGGGGGAGGGTGTGGGTGGGCATCTGTCCGCGGTGGCGGCTCTGGCGCTGGACGTGGACCCCACTCCATAACAGTTTTAGTCCACCTCCTTAGCGTCCCTAGATAGGTTACCCTCCTTAAAGACCGCTCGGGACAGAGGGGCAGCTCGGGACAGAGGTAGCTCGGGACTGATGGGTAGCTCAGCACTGAGAGGAAGCTCAGCACTGAGAGGAAGCTCAGCACTGAGAGGAAGCTCAGGCAGGTGGTTGGATCCGGCAGATCCTGGCTGGCTGGCGGTTCTGGAAGAGTCTGGTCGACTGGCGGATCCGGAAAAGTCTGGTCGACTGGCGGATCTGGAAGAGTCTGGTCGACTGGCGGATCTGGAAGAGTCTGGTCGACTGGCGGATCTGGAAGAGTCTGGTCGACTGGCGGATCTGGAAGAGTCTGGTCGACTGGCGGATCTGGAAGATTCTGGTCGACTGGCGGATCTGGAAGATTCTGGTCGACTGGCAGATCTGGAAGAGTCTGGTCGACTGGCAGATCTGGAAGAGTCTGGTCGACTGGCAGATCTGGAAGAGTCTGGTCGACTGGCAGATCTGGAAGAGTCTGGTCGACTGGCAGATCTGGGAGAGTCTGGTCGACTGGCAGATCTGGAAGAGTCTGGTCGACTGGCAGATCTGGAAGAGTCTGGTCGACTGGCAGATCTGGAAGAGTCTGGTCGACTGGCAGATCTGGAAGAGTCTGGTTGACTGGCAGATCTGGAAGAGTCTGGTTGACTGGCAGATCTGGAAGAGTCTGGTCAACTGGCAGATCTGGAAGAGTCTGGTCGACTGGCAGATCTGGAAGAGTCTGGTTGACTGACAGCTCTGGCTGCTCCGTGCTGACTGGCTGCTCCATGCTGACTGGCAGCTCTGGCTGCTCCATGCTGACTGGCTGCTCCATGCTGACTGGCAGCTCCATGCTGACTGGCAGCTCTGGCTGCTCCATGCTGACTGGCTGCTCCATGCTGACTGGCTGCTCCGGCTGCTCCATGCTGACTGACTGCTCCATGCTGACTGGCGGCCCTGGCTGCTCCATGCTGACTGGCGGCCCTGGCTGCTCCATGCTGACTGGCGGCCCTGGCTGCTCCATGCTGACTGGCAGCTCTGGCTGCTCCATGCTAACTGGCAGCTCTGGCGGCTCCTTGCAGACTGGCAGCTCTGGCGGCTCCTTGCAGACTGGCAGCTTTGGCGGCATCCTGCAGAAAGGCAGCTCTGGCGGCTCCTTGCAGACTGGCAGCTCTATGCAGACTGGCAGCTCCTTGCAGACTGGCAGCTCCTTGCAGACTGGCAGCTCCATGCAGACTGGCAGCTCCTTACAGACTGGCAGCTCCTTACAGACTGGCAGCTCCTTACAGACTGGCAGCTCCTTGCAGACTGGCAGCTCCTTGCAGACTGGCAGCTCCTTGCAAACTGGCAGCTCCTTGCAAACTGGCAGCTCCTTGCAAACTGGCAGTTCCGAACAGGCGGGAGACTCCGGCAGCGCTGTAGAGGCGGAAAGCTCTGACAGCGCTAAACAGGCGGGAGACTCCGACAGCGCTGAAGAGGAGGGAGGCTCTGGCAGCGCTGGACAGGCGAGGCGCACTGTAGGCCTGATGCGTGGTGCTGGCACTGGTGGTACTGGGCCGAGGACACGCACAGGAAGCCTGGTGCGGGGAGCTGCTACCGGAGGGCTGGGGTGTGGAGGTGGTACTGGAAAAACCGGACCGTGCAGGTGCACTGGAGCTCTTGAGCACCGAGCCTGCCCAACCTTACCTGGTTGAATGCTCACGGTCGCCCTGCCAGTGCGGCGAGGTGGAATAGCCCGCACTGGGCTATGCAGGCGAACCGGAGACACCGAGCGCAAGGCTGGTGCCATGTAAGCCGGCCCAAGGAGACGCACTGGGGACCAGCTGCGTAGAGCCGGCTTCATGGCATTAGGCTCGACGCTCAATCTAGCCCGGCCGACACGCGGAGCTGGAATATACCGCACCGGGCTATGCACCCGCACTGGAGACACCGTGCGCACCACTGCATAACACGGTGCCTGTCCGGTCTCTCTAGCCCCCCGGTAAGCACAGGGAGTCTGCCCAGGTCTCCTACGTGGCGTAGCCATACTCCCTGTTAGCCCCCCCCCAATAAATTTTTGGGGCTGCCTCTCAGGCTTCCATCCGCTACGTCGTGCTGCCTCCTCATATCTGCGCCTCTCCGCTTTCGCCGCCTCCAGTTCTTCTTTGGGGCGGCGATATTCTCCTGGCTGAGCCCAGGGTCCTCTTCCTTCTAATTCGTCCTCCCATGTCCATACCTCCTCTTTGGGCTGCTCCTGCCTGTTGACACGCTGCTTGGTCCTTTTGTGGTGGGTGATTCTGTAACGGTTTTCTTTATGAGAAGGAGAGTCGGACCAAAATGCGGCGTGTAGATTACGATCCATGTTTATGGTGACTATAGCAACACGAATCTAAATACAAACACTATCAAAACAATAAACTTAATGAAAACCGAAACAGCCTAAACTGGTGCAAACTAACACTAAGGACAGGAACAATCACCCACAAACACACAGTGAAACCCAAGCTACCTAAATATGGTTCCCAATCAGAGACAATGACTAACACCTGCCTCTGATTGAGAACCATATCAGGCCAGACATAGAAATAGACAAACAAGACATCCAACATAGAATGCCCACCCAGTTCACGTCCTGACCAACACTAAAACAAGGAAAACACACACAAACGATGGTCAGAACGTGACAGTGGGAGACTCTGTCCATAGGACAACAATCAGTCGTATATTGCACAAATCTGGCTTTTATGGAAGAGTGGCAAGAAGAAAGCCATTTCTTAAAGATATCCATAAAAAGTGTCGTTTAGAGTTTGCCACAAGCCACCTGGGAGACACACCAAACATGTGGAAGAAGGTGCTCTGGTCAGATGAAACCAAAATTGAACTTTTTGGCAACAATGCAAAACGTTATGTTTGGCGTAAAAGCAACACAGCTGAACACACCATCCCCACTGTCAAACATGGTGGTGGCAGCATCATGGTTAGGGCCTGCTTCTTCAGCAGGGACAGGGAAGATGGTTAAAATTGATGGGAAGATGGATGGAGCCAAATACAGGACCATTCTGGAAGAAAACCTGATGGAGTCTGCAAAAGACCTGAGACTGGGACGGAGATTTGTCTTCCAACAAGACAATGATCCAAAACATAAAGCAAAATCTACAATGGAATGGTTCAAAAATAAACATATCCAGGTGTTAGAATGGCCAAGTCAAAGTCCAGACCTGAATCCAATCGAGAATCTGTGGAAAGAACTGAAAACTGCTGTTCACAAATGCTCTCCATCCAACCTCACTGAGCTCCAGCTGTTTTGCAAGGAGGAATGGGAAAAAATGTCAGTCTCTCGATGTGCAAAACTGATAGAGACATACCCCAAGCGACTTACAGCTGTAATCGCAGCAAAAGGTGGCGCTACAAAGTATTAACTTAAGGGGGCTGAATAATTTTGCACGCCCAATTTTTCAGTTTTTGATTTGTTAAAAAAGTTTGAAATATCCAATAAATGTCGTTCCACTTCATGATTGTGTCCCACTTGTTGTTGATTCTTCACAAAAAAATACAGTTTTATATCTTTATGGTTTGAAGCCTGAAATGTGGCAAAAGGTCGCAAAGTTCAAGGGGGCCGAATACTTTCGCAAGGCACTGTATATAGTGAATAGGGTGCCATTTTGGACACAAGTTGACTATTGAAGGGAACCGAATCTCTCTGCTTTCTCCAGCTGAAGCCTCCACAGTCAGAAAGAAAGTAATTGATACTGTAAGTCTACCTCCAGATCTCTCTTATCTAATCCCATACTTACCTTACCATGGATAAGCTCTGTCAAGAACCAGAGAGATTTATGAACATCTGTCAGTGTGTTCTGCAGTTGATTTGTTTTCCTGGCTGGCCAAGTCCCCCCAAAGCCCAGGTATCACTGCAGTATTAGCGGAAATACCAGGGGCTGGAGGGGGGCTAGGGTCTCTCCAAAAGCTCTTCTTCCAAAGCTGATGACTAAAGCATACTCCCTGACCCTGTCTATTGTACCCTCAGTAGAGAGATAGACTACAGTGCTTCTATGTGGTTCTTGTTGTGTATGATATAGAACTGAGAATAGACTCCCTACTGTGTGCTGTAACAGACGTGGGGGTACAGGTATCAGTCTAATGAGGGGGTCAGCTGTATCCTCCCAGAAATCTGTTATGGGCGAAGGGGTCAATAATGTGTGGTGGGTGAGGGGTGGACATGGGGTGTACCTGAGGTGCATGTGGGTGAGGGGTGGACATGGGGTGTACTTGAGGTGCATGTGGGTGAGGGGTGGACAGGGGGTGTACCTGAGGTGCATGTGGGTGAGGGGTGGACAGGGGGTGTACCTGAGGTACATGTGGGTGAGGGGTGGACAGGGGGTGTACCTAAGGTGCATGTGGGTGAGGGGTGGACATGGGGTGTACCTGAGGTGCATGTGGGTGAGGGGTGGACAGGGGGTGTACCTGAGGTACATGTGGGTGAGGGGTGGACAGGGGGTGTACCTGAGGTGCATGTGGGTGAGGGGCGGACAGGGGGTGTACCTGAGGTGCATGTGGGTGAGGGGTGGACAGGGGGTGTACCTGAGGTGCATGTGGGTGAGGGGTGGACAGGGGGTGTACCTGAGGTGCATGTGGGTGAGGCGCTCCATCTCCTGCTCCATGTGGTCCTGCAGTTCTCCTGGACGCAGCAACACCTGGCAGATAGGACAGATGGGGGCCTGGCTGTCATACAGAGACACCTTCCTCTTACCTGTAGAGGTGAAGAGAAAGAGAGAAACAGAGAGAGAGAGAGAGAGAGAGACAGGGGAGAGAGAGGAAAGAGAGCGAGAGAGAGTTATCAAGGGCAGCTAGGATGAGATCAATCCACAGGGCTGTGTCCCTCTGGCAGGAGGGAGGGAGGGAGAGAGGGGGCAGCAGGATTAAGTGCCTCAGAGTTCACTTCCATGAGAATTGCTGGACCCTATCGCCTGTCTCCAGTTACCTCATTAACACTGACGAAGTAAGCGACTGATTGAGCCCTGCAACACTCCATAGATCACATTCTGCCTCTACATCATTTCAACCGTATCAGAGAAAGACATACTGTACACACATTCATGTCTGCTTTTACTTTGCCCCAAAACACAGTGGAGTAAAATAAGGGCTTGAAGAACATATACTCTTAGAAAAAAGGGTTCCAAAAGTGTTCTTTGGCTGTCCCTGTAGAGAACCCTTTTTGGTTCCAGGTAGAATTGTTTTGGGTTCTATGTAGAACCCTCTGTGGAAAGGGTTCTACATGGAATTCAAAAGGGTTCTCCTATGGGGACAGCTGACGAACACTTTTAGGTTCTAGATAGCACCTTTTTTTAAGAACATACAGTATAAGATGTAATGAGCCAGTTCACTGTCTCTGTATGTGTGTGTGTGTGTGTTTGTGTGTGTGTGTGTGTGTGTGTGTGTGTGTGTGTGTGTGTGTGTGTGTGTGTGTGTGTGTGTGTGTGTGTGTGTGTGTGTGTGTGTGTGTGTGTGTGTGTGTGTGTGTGTGTCAGGAAACAGGAGTGTATTATGAGTTCCATGTGTGTGTATGTGTATGCGTCTAGGTATAGAGGAGACGGCTGGGCTAAAAGAGTCCCAAATGGTACCCTATGTTGTAAATTGTACACTTATTTTGACCATGTACCTGGTCAAAATAAGTGCAGTATATAGAGAATAGTGTGCCATTTGGGATGCATCCTCTGTCTCTTTGCTGTTTTGGATCCCGAGCCGTCCAATCAGACAGGTCTATTCTTAGACCAGGAACAATGGGCCTACACTGACACAGGATATCCTGTTGGGATGGGCTGTCAGGGCGACAACTGTGCAGGTAGAGGCAGGCGGGCGGGCGGCGGATGGTAGACACTGTCTGCCCTGACATCAGGAACACAGTCAGTGGGACACTCTTATACTTATCTGCCCCCATGACACCAAGTCTGAACGCGGTGACACAGTTTCACTGAGAAAAACAGCGACATGGCTTCTGTGTCTGAGATTACAGAACAGCTACAGCCAGACAAATAACATTCCTAAGGTATTATTTAAGCCTGACACGGATACACACACACACACACACACAAACACACACACACACACACACACACACACACACACACACACACACACACACACACACACACACACACACACACACACTTGACTCTGAGGACCCTTCATGATAATGGCCCCAAAAGCTGTCCTCAACAACTGTCTCGTCCATTGTGTAAATGCAGCTGAACAGGGCTATTACAGGGAGGTAACCTAGGAACAGGGCAGCGGAGCTGGGCTATAACGTCTATAGTCTTAAACACTATCAAGCCTTAGCTCTCTGCTCTGTGCTCAGTATAAATCCTTAAGCCCAGAACCTCTGTGTCATTGACTTCTGAGAGCAGTGTTGTATCATGAATACAGTCACAGGTGATGTTCAACCTATTTACCTGTGGCTCTCTTCATGATACAGCACTGCCTCGCATGCCTTATTGCTTTTCTACATTTTTTTTTTTGCAATATATTAAAATAACAATGAATTACATATTTTCATAAAAATGTTATTTTGATAAGTCAATTCATACAATTTCATTCTTTCACTAGAAGATATAGCCCAGACAAAAATATGTTTGTTAGTTCATTTGGTCATGTTGCTTCAGACGTGAGCCAGTCATGAAATATTTTAACATAGTTGCTATGCAAAAGCATTTGTGTCAGTTCTAAAAAGAATGTTTGCTATGCAGGCTGGATAGCATTCTTGCGACTTGATAGCTAGCTAGCTAGCTCAGCTAACTCATTCACTTCTAACATTGAACCTGGAATGACAGTTCACTAGTTGCATTTCCCTTTGTTGTAGCTTTTATTCTATTGGCATTTACTTGGACATTACCATGATAATGACGTTAATGCATGATTTCGATTTGGCTCAGAAAAAGTTGTCTTGTCTGTGCACCCTTTACTCTATGTATGGCACAGAGATGAAAATTCAAAAGTGAAACATTGTTTCCGAGGTCGAACAGGCAGATGGCAGTCTTATATCTACCCCTGCTGTACCAAACTAAATGCTAGATTTACCTTAACCCCAACTGTACCAAACTAAATGCCTGGATTATATTAACCCCTGCTGTACCAAACTAAATGCTAGATTTACCTTAACCCCAACTGTACCAAACTAAATGCTAGGATTATATTAACCCCTGCTGTACCAAACTAAATGCTAGATTTACCTTAACCCCAACTGTACCAAACTAAATGCTAGGATTATATTAACCCCTGCTGTACCAAACTAAATGCTAGATTTACCTTAAACCCAACTGTACCAAACTAAATGCCTGGATTATATTAACCCCTGCTGTACCAAACTAAATGCTAGATTTACCTTAACCCCAACTGTACCAAACTAAATGCCTGGATTATATTAACCCCTGCTGTACCAAACTAAATGCTAGATTTACCTTAACCCCAACTGTACCAAACTAAATGCCTGGATTATATTAACCCCTGCTGTACCAAACTAAATGCTAGATTTACCTTAACCCCAACTGTACCAAACTAAATGCCTGGATTATATTAACCCCTGCTGTACCAAACTAAATGCTAGGATTATATTAACCCCTGCTGTACCAAACTAAATGCTAGATTTACCTTAACCCCAACTGTACCAAACTAAATGCCTGGATTATATTAACCCCTGCTGTACCAAACTAAATGCTAGATTTACCTTAACCCCAACTGTACCAAACTAAATGCTAGGATTATATTAACCCCTGCTGTACCAAACTAAATGCTAGATTTACCTTAACCCCAACTGTACCAAACTAAATGCTAGGATTATATTAACCCCTGCTGTACCAAACTAAATGCTAGATTTACCTTAACCCCAACTGTACCAAACTAAATGCCTGGATTATATTAACCCCTGCTGTACCAAACTAAATGCTAGATTTACCTTAACCCCAACTGTACCAAACTAAATGCCTGGATTATATTAACCCCTGCTGTACCAAACTAAATGCTAGATTTACCTTAACCCCAACTGTACCAAACTAAATGCCTGGATTATATTAACCCCTGCTGTACCAAACTAAATGCTAGATTTACCTTAACCCCAACTGTACCAAACTAAATGCCTGGATTATATTAACCCCTGCTGTACCAAACTAAATGCTAGGATTATATTAACCCCTGCTGTACCAAACTAAATGCTAGATTTACCTTAACCCCAACTGTACCAAACTAAATGCCTGGATTATATTAACCCCTGCTGTACCAAACTAAATGCTAGGATTATATTAGCCCCTGCTGTACCAAACTAAATGCTAGGATTATATTAACCCCCGCTGTACCAAACTAAATGCTAGGATTATATTAACCCCTGCTGTACCAAACTAAATGCTAGGATTATATTAACCCCCGCTGTACCAAACTAAATGCTAGGATTATATTAACCCCTGCTGTACCAAACTAAATGCTCGATTTACCTTAACCCCCACTGTACCAAACTAAATGCTAGGATTATATTAACCCCCACTGTACCAAACTAAATGCTAGGATTATATTAACCCCTGCTGTACCAAACTAAATGCTAGACTTACCTTAACCCCCACTGTACCAAACTAAATGCTAGGATTATATTAACCCCCACTGTACCAAACTAAATGCTAGACTTACCTTAACCCCCACTGTACCAAACTAAATGCTAGGATTATATTAACCCCCACTGTACCAAACTAAATGCTAGGATTATATTAACCCCTGCTGTACCAAACTAAATGCTAGGATTATATTAACCCCCACTGTACCAAACTAAATGCCTGGATTATATTAACCCCTGCTGTACCAAACTAAATGCTAGACTTACCTTAACCCCCACTGTACCAAACTAAATGCTAGGATTATATTAACCCCCACTATACCAAACGAAATGCTAGACTTACCTTAACCCCCACTGTACCAAACTAAATGCTAGGATTATTTTAACCCCCACTGTACCAAACTAAATGCTAGGATTATATTAACCCCTGCTGTACCAAACGTAATGCTAGGATTATATTAACCCCCACTGTACCAAACTAAATGCTAGGATTATATTAACCCCCACTGTACCAAACTAAATGCTAGGCTGGAAGCAAGGGGAAATAATACAAGAGATGATTCAGACAGCAACATGAACATGATATTCTTATGGAGGCGCGGGGATCATTTTCAGATGGAAATGTTAGCAGGCATAGGTGTGTCTGTGATGGCCAATACAGCACGGCTTGGACCGATGCTCTGTCTAGTGATGTGCTGCTACATTGTTTGAGCTGGTGATGGATCAGTCTCACTTCCCTCTGTAACAAACACACATAAACACAGAGCAGAGCAGCATACTGCTGCAGGGGCCCTCCAGGGGCCCATATCCCTGCCCAGATATTGGCCTGTCACAACTATTTCCTGCAAGAGTACAGATCCATCAGTAAGTAGTTAGCAGGGTCAATGTTAGTATGCACCACCAACCCATCCCCCTCAACCCTCCAGTTGCACACTCACTTGCAAACATGCAGAAACACACACACGCATATGCACACACACGCACGCATGCACCCACACACACACACACACTATCTCTGCGGCTCTCAGCCTACCCCCCTCCTCTGCACCTGGGTCCCAGTCAAGCGTGCCGGCGCATACTCAACTCCTATTCCCCAGCACTACTACTTAACAGCCCCACACTCTGGACACTATAAGTGACTTTGAAAAATAGGTAATCGATTACAATTCTACGTGTCTCTGTTTCTCTCAGCTCCCTCCCTCTCTCTCCCGCTGCATCCCTGCACATCTATTTCCAATTTTCTGCCCCTACCTTCTGTTTATTTTCCCTCGCTCTGCTCGTCCTCCATCTATTTATTTATTTATATCCTTTCTCTTTCTTTCCCCTTCCTTTCTTCCTTTCGTCCATTCTTTGTCTCTCTTTATTTTTCTATCACTTTCTCCTTTCATCTCCTGTGGTCTTTGTACCTGTCTCTCTCCTCTTTTCCCACCTGTCTCCTGTCTTCGCTCAGCAGTGGTCAGCTTTATTGCCCTGACAAGATAATTTGAGTGTGCCAAAGCAATCACCGTCCGCAAGAGTAAACAAAGAAAGATCCAATCCAATTCTGTTGCTGATAAAGTGCTTTCAATTCTGTGGGCAAACGTATTGAGAAAACACAGGAATCCCTGGACGTTATTGTCCATGCTTTTTGGTAGATGGGCTTTTTATATTGTTTTAAATGTGCATTTTGCTCATTGTAAATAACCTGCCTTTTTTGTGTGCTTACTGTAGGCCTTCAGTTCTGTGACAATTGTACAAGTGACAATGTTACATCAAGGGCCATATTGTCAGACAGCGTAGATTTCTCATGGTTGTCCAGATTTTTTTAAACAAAATGTTCAATATGGTACAAATACCAATAGATTTCTGTGTACACCAGAGGAGAACAGCTATTCTCCTGGTGCTGTTTGTGTGGGTAGGGGTAGACAGACTATGTGTTGGTCTAGAGTCCCTGTCTGTCTGAGGACAATGGGAGTGTGTGGCCCATCGCCTCTCCAGTCAGTTCCTTTAATTCATCCCTACACAATCAATGGGTTTTGTAATGGAGTCCTGATCACTGCAACGAGAACCTGTCGGCCCCTTAACCACCTCCGTGTCACCTGTCATGCCCCAACGCACACAAATGCACGCACATATGCACTCACAGACACAGACGCGCACACAGATACACACACCCTGACAATGTCTAGCTCTGGCTCAGAAAGGAGAGAGCTGATTGCTCTCCGCAGCACGTAGTGTGGTGTGGGTAGACAGAGAAAGAGACATGGCTCCCTGAAGGCGGCAAGCAGGCAGGCAGCAGGCAGGGCTCTGCCGGTGGGCAGGACAGACTCACAGCACTGACTACCATGTTAACACTCCAGGAAAAGACAGAATTTGTTAATTGTATAAGTTCTGCCAAATCTTCGGGACAGTCAATACAACTGAATTGCCAGACTTTTCTTACAAGTAAGAAAACATGTACGTAAGATTGAATGTCACATTAGTTTATGGCATATTTGTTGTGCTGTAATGACAACTGATGTGCGTACATAACAGTGAACTGTGTTCGTTTTTTCATCCCACAGAGGCATGATGGGAATAGATGCTCCAGGGATTAGGGGTAGTAGTGTGACTGCCTGGCTGTAGTGACTCTGTCTGGGGACTGTGTGGTGAGAAACTCCTCTCCTCTCTGTGAGTTGAGAGCGGGCCGGGCTGGGCAGGTGAGAGTTTGGCCCTAGCTGTGCTGTCATTTCACCAGAGAGCCAGAGAGAGAGACACACAGAGAGAGAGAGAGCAGCCAGTCTAATAAAAACAAGCTGATGGGAGAGCTACCGGAGCAGAATCAAGAAGGGGACCATGCGCTACAGCATCCTGGCGAATGACTTGGTTTGGAAGAAGGACGAAATGAAGGTGAGACCTGGGAAACCTCGCTGCTCTTTCACTCCTAGCTGTGGTCACCATCTGTTAAGGTAAATAGAAAACATTTCAGATAAGAACTATTTGCATTTGCACACAAAATAACCTGAAGCTAGTTTTAGTTTCCCTAACACTGGTATTTTTCTCTTTGTCTTCCTAGGGTTACCTCGGTGAAAGCTAACAATCTTCTCCAGTTGGAGCATTCTGATTCTCTGTGTTCTGAGTCGGAGGGGGACCAGCTTGAGGTAGGCTATACCTTCCAAAGGTGTTGTAAAGTACATATCTCCCATTTATAGCACTGCAACAATCCATCAAGGTTTCTCACTGTAAAGTGTAACTTGTGTGTTTGATTGTTTACGTCTCTGTCTCCTACCCTGTTCCCTTTAACTCTGCTCCTGTTCTCCAGGAACTACGGGTTCTGCCCAACACCCAGACGTGGATCCACCTGACGTTCTCCATTACCAACAACCCTTCAACTTTTCATTACATCTTCTACAGCTACTGTTATTGTCATGTTGTCATTAACTGCTAAGAAAGTTTTCTTGCTCTGGGCACATAACATGTGAGATACACAGATGAACTAAAAACAGGAGCACTGCCAACACAAAGAGAGCCGCAGTGCCTGCAGTCTCCCTCTTCAAGTCCCCCTACCGAGACTGGCTGCCTGTTGAGAACAAGGGACAGGCAGAACCTCCCACCCACACAGCAACCACCTCCTCAAAATTACACACGCCAGAATTCGGTATTTTAGTTTAGAGTGTACAAAAATATCAGAAAATATATTGACACAACTGTACCAAAAAAAGCATTTATATATTAAAATCTTAAATATCACCAGGTTGAATGGGGCACAGCTGTTTCACAAGGTGTTCATTATTGTCAGTTGTAAGGTATCCTTTGGTGGTATTTATTTGTTCGACATGATTCATTGTTGCATCCTGGGACCTACAACATATATATATTTAACCACAAGGGTGTACTAATGAGCTATGCAAGATTTCTTTTAAAATGAATCACAAGAGAGGACTACTGAAATGATATCATTTCAGTGTAGACAAGGGAAGGGCAAGGTAAAATAAAAACATATGCCAGCCATATGAGCCAGTGTATGAATCAAAAGGATTCATCTGAATGGACTGGAAAACAGCTGACGTTGTGATCTGTAAGGTCTATCTTCTATCTTCAATGTAAGAACTATCTTCAATGTGTCAAGCAGATTACACGATTTCTTTGCCATTTCGGAAACCTAGCAACGTTTAAGACATGGATTTCATGTTCTAATGTTAACAAGGTTCCCAAAAGTAGTTAGAAGTAATGTTTTCATTTTATTAGCTAAACAAAACTAGCTTAAACAGCTAAATTGTTGTGGAAATCAGCCTTGTTTGCATAGTGATGATGAAAAGAACGTCATTTAGGCTGTAATGGTCTCCAAAATTCTAACCAATAGGTCATCACACAGTTAATATAGCAATGGACGCTAATAGTTTATTGAATCCCATTGTGACGCAGAGGGGGACACTTTTTGGCCGGGGGACTTTATTTGGCATGACAGGCCCATCTGTCAACCTGGTGACAGATGAAACATCCACCTTGGAGCAGGAGGTGACTACTCTCTTTTTTTCTTTCACTCTTTAAATCAATCTCTCCCTCTGTACCAACTGTGGCTGGCTCCGCTTGGCCCTGCTCCAGACTACACCCCCAAAAATATCTCTCCTGTTATTGCTGTATTTTAGAGAATGACCCAAGGCACTCTCTAAGGCTCCCTTCACAAATCTCACACCTCTCCTGATACACATTGGTTCCAAATATCGTATTTCCCTGTCCAATCTCAGCCCCGGACAACAGAGCATCTCTCACCCCCTTGTGGTAATCTTTCAATCTCACCTATGATGTCACATGTCCAAACTTTTCCTGATCTGTCACAGGGATCCTCAATAATGGCCCAGTGGCCATTGCGTGTGTGTGTCTGTGTGTTGGGCTGGGCCTAATGCTTTTCCTATAGACAGGCCCATTATGTGTGGCTGTGTGTGTGTGGCTACATCCTCCCAGCCTGGTGTCCACATCCTCCCCAGAGAGGATTGACTAAAGGCAGACAGCCTGTGATTAATCATGGGCCAGGAGGACCAGTGAAACAGAGAGAGAGCAGTCACAGATAGACAGCGACAGAGGCAGGCAGACCCCCCACTTCACTTCACAGTAGTGGTCCTTCCCTCTCTGCACAGCCACACCTGGGTACTGGTGCTGCTTCCCTTTCTGTCTATTGGTCTATTCTCTCCCTCTTTCTCCTCTGATGCTATACTGCCTCATCTACCCGTTTCCTCCCCTTTCTCTGCCTTTATCCCCATCTCTCTACCCCTCGTTCTCTTGTCAGTTTCTAGTTCTCTCTCTATCCTTGTCTCTTACCCTCTCTCATTCTCAGCCCCCCCTTCTTTCTCTCTCTGTCGCTCTCTCCCTCAGGGCAGTGAGTGATGGGAATTGGTCGACAGAGAGATAAATCCTGGGGATGGAGGGGGTCTTGCACGCGACACTTGTCAGCGCGTTAAAGATGATTAATGCGGGATGCCCCCCTCCGCCGGACCCCTCGGCTCTGTTTAATCTGTGGGAGCGAAGGGGACGCAGAGGCAGACAGGGAGAGAGGGAACGAGGGAGGAGGAGGAAGAGGGGGGCAATAACAAGGAAATAGGCCTGACAGAACTTTTTAGTGCTGAGATTCCTCAGTAAAATGCCATGTGACCAGGGGAAGGAAGGATGGAAAGGGCTGCTGCTTCCACCCGCTGTGGCCTGACAGTTCTGATTGAGTGCTGGCCTGATCTCTTCTAATGCGCCAAGATGGATCATCTCATCTTCTCCTCTCTTCCCACCCTGCCTCACTGCCTGGCCCCCAATCTCTCCTTTTAATCTCTGCCACTGTTTACCTTTATCAGGCCACTCCACTTAACCAGCCCGAGTCCTCTCCACTCGTCTCCTAGACACAGCTAATGACAGACATAGGCTACATCCCAAATGGCACCGTATCCCTATATAGTGCACTACTTTTAACCCTATGGGTCCTGGTCAAAAGTAGTGCACTAAATAGGGAATAGTGTTCCATTTGGGATGCACTCAGACACGCTCACCTGACTCCGTCCTCCAGCACAACACGCCAGCCAGGCAAACTGTAATTATCTAAAGTATTCCCATCACTTAACCCCTTTCCTTAAAATCAATGATAAGAGGCGTTATGAGAAATCGAGACAACCGATTAGACGACAGATGGTGAAATGAGAGCATGTTTCTACGGAAGACTGCAGCCTGATGGAGAGAGAGAGAGAGAGAGAGAGAGAGAGCGAGAGAGAGAGAGAGAGAGAGAGAGAGAGAAGAGAGCAGGAGGAGATGAGATTGGGGTGATTTTCCTGTTGCGTTTCACCACATCCATGTAGCTGATTCTAAACCCTGTCATGCTCCGATGCCTGTCTTATCAGAGCTGCCAAACGGCTGCACAGCCCCCATCATGTCACATGGCCATGGCTAGGGTGCCAGTAAGGGAGTGTGAATTTGGCTGAGCGGGCGGCTCAGGCTACATTGGTGCGTGGCCATGTATAACTGCTGTGGAGCTCTGCCTGATACTTCTTACATGTTGTTTTATACGCCACTCTTTAAGAGGAGAAGCAGACTCTGCTGATCCAAGGCTGCAGTTAGCTGCTATAGCTGGAAGAGGGCCACTGCCACAACTATGATAGTTCAGACGTGTAAGCTGCCTGTCTCCTAACTCGTTTGCCCTTTCACAACGTTTCACAATGCAACAGCATGGCTCGACTTTACTGAACTGCTTCCAAATGCATAGAGAATCTATACGCCTTACATACAGTGCCTTGCGAAAGTATTCGGCCCCTTTAAACTTTGTGACCTTTTGCCACATTTCAGGCTTCAAACATAAAGATATAAAACTGTATTTTTTTGTGAAGAATCAACAACAAGTGGGACACAATCATGAAGTGGAACGACATTTATTGGATATTTCAAACTTTTTTAACAAATCAAAAACTGAAAAATTGGGCGTGCAAAATTATTCAGCCCCTTTACTTTCAGTGCAGCAAACTCTCTCCAGAAGTTCAGTGAGGATCTCTGAATGATCCAATGTTGACCTAAATGACTAATGATGATAAATACAATCCACCTGTGTGTAATCAAGTCTCCGTATAAATGCACCTGCACTGTGATAGTCTCAGAGGTCCGTTAAAAGTGCAGAGAGCATTATGAAGAACAAGGAACACACCAGGCAGGTCCGAGATACTGTTGTGAAGAAGTTTAAAGCCGGATTTGGATACAAAAATATTTCCCAAGCTTTAAACATCCCAAGGAGCACTGTGCAAGCGATAATATTGAAATGGAAGGAGTATCAGACCACTGCAAATCTACCAAGACCTGGCCGTCCCGCTAAACTTTCAGCTCATACAAGGAGAAGACTGATCAGAGATGCAGCCAAGAGGCCCATGATCAGTCTGGATGAACTGCAGAGATCTACAGCTGAGGTGGGAGACTCTGTCCATAGGACAACAATCAGTCGTATATTTCACAAATCTGGCCTTTATGGAAGAGTGGCAAGAAGAAAGCCATTTCTTAAAGATATCCATAAAAAGTGTCGGTTAAAGTTTGCCACAAGCCACCTGGGAGACACACCAAACATGTGGAAGAAGGTGCTCTGGTCAGATGAAACCAAAATTGAACTTTTTGGCAACAATGCAAAACGTTATGTTTGGCGTAAAAGCAACACAGCTGAACACACCATCCCCACTGTCAAACATGGTGGTGGCAGCATCATGGTTTGGGCCTGCTTTTCTTCAGCAGGGACAGGGAAGATGGTTAAAATTGACGGGAAGATGGATGGAGCCAAATACAGGACCATTCTGGAAGAAAACCTGATGGAGTCTGCAAAAGACCTGAGACTGGGACGGATATTTATCTTCCAACAAGACAATGATCCAAAACATAAAGCAAAATCTACAATGGAATGGTTCAAAAATAAACATATCCAGGTGTTAGAATGGCCAAGTCAAAGTCCAGACCTGAATCCAATCGAGAATCTGTGGAAAGAACTGAAAACTGCTGTTCACAAATGCTCTCCATCCAACCTCACTGAGCTCCAGCTGTTTTGCAAGGAGGAATGGGAAAAAATGTCAGTCTCTCGATGTGCAAAACTGATAGAGACATACCCCAAGCGACTTACAGCTGTAATCGCAGCAAAAGGTGGCGCTACAAAGTATTAACTTAAGGGGGCTGAATAATTTTGCATGCCCAATTTTTCAGTTTTTGATTTGTTCAAAAAGTTTGAAATATCCAATAAATGTCGTTCCACTTCATGATTGTGTCCCACTTGTTGTTGATTCTTCACAAAAAAATACAGTTTTATATCTTTATGTTTGAAGCCTGAAATATGGCAAAAGGTCGCAAAGTTCAAGGGGGCCGAATACTTTCGCAAGGCACTGTATCTGTGTCCATAACAATGTAGAGATACTGTCTCACTGGCTTTTGATATGATTTGTGTAAATATACTTTTAAACATGCAAGTATTCTCAAATAATATTAGCTAACTTGTGTGCTATATCAATTATTTGCTAAAATAGGAAGCCAGTTTTAGTAATTGTTGTGTGTGTGTGTGTGTGTGTGTGTGTGTGTGTGTGTGTGTGTGTGTGTGTTTGTGCGAGCATGCGTGAGTGTGTGTGTGTGTGTGTGTGTGCAGTATGCTGTTTGCTGCTGAAACGAGAGCTCAGCACTGCTAGCTCCCTTAATGCTTAATGTACTGGCCAGAGAACAAAGACATTTTACTAATAGGCATTCAGGGAGGACTGGAGTGTTAACATTGTAGCGTTGCTCTAAGTGGAGACTCTGGCAGGGGTCTTGTGGGGCCTGTAGGGCTGTAGGGCTGTAGTTGTGTAGTGTACCCCCTGCCGTGCTCACCTGGAAGTCCATGACCCTGCACAGCTGCCGCCAGTAAAGCTGCCTCCGCAACAAAACACACTGCTGACTTCACAGGCGCCAAACTACCTGCCTGCTGTCTGCCCACACCGCACTGCAGCTTTACTGCTAGGCACTTTAACTCAGCTTTTACACAGCCTGGAACCGTGTGTGTGTGTGTGTGTGTGTGTGTGTGTGTGTGTGTGTGTGTGTGTGTGTGTGTGTGTGTGTGTGTGTGTGTGTGTGTGTGTGTGTGTGTGTGTGTGTGTGTGTGTGTGTGTGTTAGCATTCTGTAAGTGATTATGCAGGAAATATATACAGCACACCTAATTCTAATCTGTTAGGTCAGATTCAAGTGTTTTCGTTTTTGTTGGGTCATTAGACAGTTTACAGGGTTTTTATAAAAATAGATGACTTCCAAAGGTTCTCTAAATGTCTGACTGGAATCTCAGAGACAAGAGTAGTTGAGAACAAAGGAACACAATCTCACTTACCATCACCCTTTTTATAACCCAGAACCAAGTATCTGACAAGGCCGCACAGAACAATCAAGATCCCTCCATTCCTCTCTCCCTCCATCTCTCAATTCTTACAGCCGAGCAGCAGTTAGTTACACAGGATCAATTAGCAACAATTATGTCCTGACTTCATTTAACAGCACGCTAGGATCTGTCACTTTTACTTCCAGATTAATAGAGGCCCCTGAACTTGTCTTTGGCAGAGGGAGATAATCATTTGTCTTTGAAAGAGAAGGATGAATAGCAGGAAGTAGGGTTCTTCAGGCCTTTATCATCTGGAGTGGGTATGTATTTGTTTTTACTGTTCCTGGCTACCCAGTTAATGCATATGGCTACACTCAGTGGCCAGTTTATTAGGTACACCCCCCTGTTCACAAAAAAGGTTCGCTCCTACAGACAGTGAGTCACGTGGCCATGGCTTGCTATATAAAGCAGGCAGACAGGCATTGAGGCATTCAGTTACTGTTCGATTGAATGTTAGAATGTGCAAAACGAGTGACTTAAGCGACTTTGAGTGTGGTGTGATCGTCGGTGTCAGGCGCGCCAGTTCCAGTATCAAGCTTTTCATGCACGACAGTGTCAAGGGTTTACAGAGAACGGTGCGACAAACAACACACATCCAGTCAGCGGCAGTCCTGTGGGAGAAAACAGCTTGTTGATGAGAGGTTGAAGGAGAAGGGAAAGAATCGTGGAAGCTAACTGGCAGGCCACAAACATGCAAATAACGGCGCAGTACAACAGTGCTGTGCAGAACAGCATCTCGGAACGCACAACTCGTCGGTCCTTGTCTCAGATAGTCCTTGTCACGGGTTCCACTACTATCAACTAAAAACAAGAAGAAGAAGCTCCAGTGTGCACGCAATCACCAACACTGGACAACTGAGGAGTGGAAAAACATTGCCTGGTCCGACGAATCCCAGTTCCTGTTGCGTCGTCCTGATGACAGAGTCAGGATTTGGCGTAAGTAGCATGAGTACATGGCCCCATTCTACCTGGTGCAGGCTGGTGGCGGTGGTGGCGGTGGTGTAATGGTGTGGGGAATGTTTTCCTGGCACACGTTAGGTCCCTTGAGACCAATAGAGCAACGTTTGAACGCCACACCTTGTAGAATCCATGCCCCAGGAGGAAAAGGGGGGTCTGTGCCAAGATTTGATGGGTGTACTTCATAAAAGGGCCACTGAGTGTATAGGTCTGTGTGTTTGAAATAGCACCCTATTACCTATATAGTGCACTACTCATAGAAACCTATTCCCTATATAGTACAACTATTGCCCAGAGCGTCATAGGCTTTATGTGAGCCTGTATGACATGTGTATGGGAACGTATTGAATTGGCTTGTACTACAATCAGATAATGAATAACACGCATGTAAACTGCACACAATGGCACAATAAGACTACAGAACTAACGGCAAGGTCTGACTTTATGAGTTGGCTGAAGGGAGCTGAGGTGAGCTGAGGTGAGTTGAGGTGAGTTGAGGTGAGTTGAGGTGAGCTGAGGTGAGCTGAGGTGAGCTGAGGTGAGCTGAGGGGAGCTGAGGTGAGTTGAGGTGAGTTGAGGGGAGCTGAGGTGAGCTGAGGTGAGTTGAGGTGAGTTGAGGTGTGTTGAGGGGAGCTGAGGTGAGCTGAGGTGAGTTGAGGTGAGTTGAGGGGAGCTGAGGTGAGTTGAGGGGAGCTGAGGTGAGTTGAGGTGAGTTGAGGTGAGCTGAGGTGAGTTGAGGTGAGGTGAGCTAAGGTTATGCTGAGGGGAGCTGAGGTGAGCTGAGGTAAGCTGAGGTGAGCTGAGGTGAGTTGAGGTTATGCTGAGGGGAGTTGAGGTGAGCTGAGGTAAGCTGAGGTGAGTTGAAGTGAGCTGAGGTTATGCTGAGGGGAGCTGAGGTGAGTTGAGGTAAGCTGAGGGGAGCTGAGGTGACCTGAGGTTATGCTGAGGGGAGCTGAGGTGAGCTGAGGTGAGCTGAGGTGAGCTGAGGTAAGCTGAGGTGAGCTGAGGTAAGCTGAGGTGAGCTGAGGTGAGCTGAATGGAGCCGCCACACACAAACAGTTTGGTAAATGGAATTACAAAGTGCCTACATATGGAGCCTGTCTGGGTGCCCTTGAAGAAGTGTGTTCTCCTTGTCCACCTAGTTGCATTTTCCTCTTGTTTTCCATGCCAGTGAGCTGTAAATGAGTTTCCCGACATGCATCAAGTGTTTACACCCGCTACCCTCCTCCTATCCCTCCCATCTCCTCGCCCTTACTAAACCCGCCAACATCAGTAAACAATGAAATCTCTCAGCCGAAACTCAATGTGTAACCGCATTACCCTGCCAGATAACGTCTTCAAATAATGTGTGATAAGGGGAATTTGATTTGATTCGCAGGGGCCTTTTTTTTTTCTCCTTTAGAGATTCTTTCCTCTCCTCCTTGCCTTGCCTGAGGCTGTAACACCCCCACTCATCCCCCTCTCATCCTCATCTCATCCCCCTCTCCAAAATGACACTGCCTCGCATGCACAATCAAATAAATCCACCAATCCTGTCACCCTTCATTTTGGGTTCCCCACTACCCTAATTCAACGCAAGGTGAGTCCCCTGAAGTCATCTTCATAATGGGAAATGTGGGCTTTAAAGTCAAAATGAGGTGTGTGTGTGTGTGTGTGTGCGTGTGTGTGTGTGTGTGTGTGTGTGTGTGTGTGTGTGTGTGTGTGGTGATTTGGTTTATTCTAAGTGAGTGGTGATTTAAGCAGGCTGGACAGTTACTGGGCTGATTGCAGTGAGGTGGTGGGAGGCGGAGCTTGGCTGTTCATTCAGAGGACGTTTGATGAAATGGAACGGGGTCATCTTCAGTTTGACGCCCCCGTGCCTGCCGGTGTGAGGAGCAAGGTGGTGAGGAGAGGAGCACACTAGCTAGCACACAGGGGGCTGCTCGCTTGCTCTCCTGCTCCAGCTCTGACAGTGATGCATTGTGCTTTTAAATACCAGTGTTCCACACCCTGCTCAAAATGGATCACTCTGCCAGTTCCAAACCCGAGCGCCGTTGTCACTTTAAAAAAAGCAAATGCAATCTCCTCTCCGTGAGCAGAATGAAGGGGCAAAGGGGGAGAGCTTCTGTTGTTCTGCCTGTCAAAATGTGATTAAAATGCTAACAGTGACAGTTTACACTTACAGATGGAAAACGCAATGAGGACTTGATACAATCCATACAAAAATCTAAACAATGCCATCATGTAGGCTGACTTCAAAACAATGGGATAAATCATTAGCTAAGTGATTTACTGAAGTTTTAACACCTTCTGAAGCAGTGGCGGGAGGGCGTGTGGTTTGTGTGTGTGTATGTGTGTGTGCTGGTGGGGGTTATGGGGTTGGGGGGTTGACGAGGGTGGTGTAAGGGGGGTGAAAGGGGAGAGTGGCTCATGGTGGTGGCGGGGCGAGCACGCTAGTGACAGCTGTTTATTCAATCAATCACCTTGTCGACGGTATAGCAGTATGCCAGGGACTGGGAGATTGAGTTTTGCCTCACAGGGGAGAATGGAGCAAATTAATAGACCATTACCCAGGCGCTGACCCAGGAAATGAGGGTGATACTGCTGGGTTAGATCTGCCAGCCTGCCTGCCTCTCCACTCAGCCTTGTACTCCCCGGCCCCCCCAAGCCCCCCACGGTCCCCGGCTGCTAGTCCTGGGAGGGAGGGAGCTTCAGCAGAGAATTGAGCACAGAGACAGTGGCCAACATCACACATTCACAGCACTCCCACCTCCCTCTTATCTCCCCCACCTCCCCCTTATCCCCCCCTCCTCCTCCTTCAGTTGTCCCCAGGGGAAAGGGACATTACTGTTGGCAGGAGAGGGAGACGGCCTGGGTAGTAGGGGATGAAGGGGAAATAGAGGAGGAGCTGGTAGAGTAGAATCTCTACTTAAATATGGATCTATTTGCAACTTAGGCTAGCTAGAGAAATCATGTATTCCTGAGAACACTTGGGGCCCTACTTGGCCTGCTGAGTGGGCAGGGTGTGAGGTCTGGGTCCTAACCTGGGTTGCCTCCCTCTGAAGTTGCTGGGTGGGGTTTAGCACTGCGGAGGTGTGGGGTAAAGGCGTCAGCATGCTTCTGGTCGGCTGGTGGCTAGCCGAAGTGAACGACCCGTAGCCAGTATACACTTCTTTCAAAATAGTCCGAATTTATCTAAGATATATCAAGAAATCTGTTGTTAATTTAGATGTTTTTACCGAGGAGATCTTAGTCACTCAATTTTACATCTAACTAATGAGAAAATGTGCATGAAAACAAGTCGTCCCTCGTTGAATGACAACAAAGACTTTATTGAAGAATCCCTACAGTTGATCAATCACGGACGAAGGGGCGTAGACTTCAGCTTCCAAACTTTGGAACGAACAAAAATATTTACTCTTCCGAACAGTTTGGGCTGGGAAGCATGCGGACACCTTAAGAGGGTGTGAAGCGAGAAGGGCGGAGTGAGTGTGTGGGCAAATCCCATTCAAATAGACCATTTCTCACCAGCTCAATATTTCTCAGTAACTCAGATAGTCCGTGATGAGCAAGTCAAAAGCCAACTTCTCTACGCTGACTCCCCTATTCAATTGTACCTTCAGCTGTACAGAGTTGAGGTGTGTCTCTAGCCTCTAGCGGGGAGTGGGCTGATCTGCTGTGGTCAGGACTCATTTCCATCCCAAAGGGCTCATCATGGTGGAAGGAGAAACAGCAGTGTCAGTGCTGGGGCCGAGATCAGCACTTTTAACACAGGGGTTGAGTAAGCACTTAACTACCTCCACCACCAAAATGACTAAGCACTTAACTACCTCCACCACCAAAATGACTAAGCACTTAACTACCTCCACCACCAAAATGACTAAGCACTTAACTACCTCCACCACCAAAATGACTAAGCACTTAACTATCTCCACCACCAAAATGACTAAGCACTTAACTACCTCCACCACCAAAATGACTAAGCACTTAACTACCTCCACCACCAAAATGACTAAGCACTTAACTACCTCCACCACCAAAATGACTAAGCACTTAACTACCTCCACCACCAAAATGACTAAGCACTTAACTATCTCCACCACCAAAATGACTAAGCACTTAACTACCTCCACCACCAAAATGACTAAGCACTTAACTACCTCCACCACCAAAATGACTAAGCACTTAACTACCTCCACCACCAAAATGACTAAGCACTTAACTACCTCCACCACCAAAATGACTAAGCACTTAACTACCTCCACCACCAAAATGACTAAGCACTTAACTACCTCCACCACCAAAATGACTAAGCACTTAACTATCTCCACCACCAAAATTACTAAGCACTTAACTACCTCCACCACCAAAATGACTAAGCACTTAACTACCTCCACCACCAAAATTACTAAGCACTTAACTACCTCCACCACCAAAATGACTAAGCACTTAACTACCTCCACCACCAAAATGACTAAGCACTTAACTACCTCCACCACCAAAACACTATTCTGTTTGCACCCATTCACAACCACTGCATATCCCCCATTTCAGAACAACAATAGGCTTCTCTAGTTAATACAGCCCTTCAACAGGGTAAGTGGTTAGAGCACTAAGCAGGGTCTTCCTTCCCCTCACTGTTCAACAGGAGATGATGTCTTTACTCTGTTAAAAGTACATCCATTGCTTAAGATGGGTTTTGTTTTGGTTGTTTAGTTTTAGCTGATGAGGCTAGCTAGCTCTTTAGTGCTGCATGTTGACTATCCCCTCTCAGTTTTAGCAGGGACTTTGGGGAAGTTGCCGGCTGTTGTTGTCGGCAGGCTGCTGTTGTCGGCTGCCTGCTGCTGAGAGTGTTATTTGCCGCCTGTTTGCCACCAGGGAGTGGAGCGGGAGCACGGAGCTCATCCTGAATAATGCTTAACAGTAATTGATAGCTAGCGCTCAGCCACAGATAGCTAACCCCCATAGGTTTCCCTTTATCACCACCACCAACACCACCATCCTCCCTCTCTCTCTCTCTCTCTCTCTCTCTCTCTCTCTCTCTCTCTCTCTCTCTCTCTCTCTCGCCCTCTCTCTTTTGCTCTCTCTCTATTCTGCCTCTTCCTCTCTCTCCTTCCCTCTCTCCCTCACTCTCTCCCTCGCTCTCATATGCTTGAGTGGGGAAATTAATTACCAAAGCCAATTAACTGTTTATACTCTGATGTTTTAACTAATTATCTCTAATGGTGACACAACAGCGGCCAGTCGAGTTAATCGAATTCTAATGGTGGGGCTGAATGCAGGTTGGGAGTGGAGGCTGAATGGGAAATAGCCTGTCTGGGGTAGAGCTGGCTGTCATCAGGCAGTAGAGGGGAGAGAGCTTTCGTCTCCCGCCTCCCCTGTTATTAACACCCACCGCCTGTCACTACACTTTAGATGGTGTGTCACACCTCAAGCCTGACACGGATACACACACACACACACACACACACACACACACACACACACACACACACACACACACACACACACACACACACAAAGGCACACACATGCACACACATTCATAGACACAAAGGCACACACATGCACACAAGCATAAAAAGACACACTGCCGACATGCCTAACCATTTAAATACATTCATTCATGGATTTATGACTTGTATCTTTATGCGTTTTCATGTCACCATGTCACTTCACCCCATGAGACTCATAACACTATAATTTGGATATTTTACCTATTTGATAGTATTATTTTGAAAATGTATCTCACAGTGGTTGAAAGTACACAGAGCACAGGGCTATACTACAGTCTGCGGCCTTGGCTCGCGACCATTCCCTGTTTCACTAATATAGATCTGAAAATGGGTCCTTGGCCGAGTCATAAAATCTGCATAAGACTGTAAAGGCTTAATGATTTGAAAGTTACAAGAGAAAGCGCTGAGGGCTTGGGTGATCAATCATATCTAGCACCGCCACGTTCACCAAATGGTCTGCCTTCTGACCCCACGCTTTGCATGCAGAGAACTCACTCTCTCTCCCAGGAACACAGGGAGGGGTGTTGGATCAGAGACAATGGTGCACATCTCTAACCTCTCCACCCTGCCCCTGCGACCCCCACACAGCCTGAAACAGGGTTCCTTTTACACGTGGATAGGAGGGAAGATGAGAAGGAGAGGAGGGGAAGAGGAGGAGAACAGGAGAGGAAGAGGAGGAGTGGAGGAGGAGAGGAGGAGGAGAGGAGGAGATTTCCTGTTCCTAGCCTGTGCTCATCTTTCAGCTTATGGTACGCTGACACCAGCTAACACCCCCATCTCACAAGCCATTTACAGCCTTAGCCCAGAGTAGACCCCCACCTCTCATCCTCCTCCTCCTTGACTGGGGCTACCGTGGCTGGGGCTCACAGGACAACACTGCTGTTAACATGGCACCTGTCCCCCCCCCCCCCCCCCCCCCACACACACACACACACACTTTTTTGGGGCACAAACATACAGCCATGCACAGAAGCATTCATGCACAAGCAGGCCTAGGCCTGCACACACACACACACACCACATCACCCCAACCTCACCCTCGTTCTCCCTCCCATGCTCATCTGCCAGACGGACTATGTCAGGAGCACTGAGCCTCAGAAATATGGCCTGGGGGTCAGAGCAATAAAGCAGGGGAATAATAACCAGGCAGGCTGTTAGTTAGACATCTCTCAACACAATGCTGTGCTAGCCAGGACTGGACAGAACAGGGCAGGACTGGACAGAACAGGGCAGGACTGGACAGCTTGCATTTGGCTCCTTAGTCAGTCACTTACTACTTGTTTGTTCAGGTTGCCTTGCAGAAAACTAGACCTCGACAACCTTTGATTTAAAGGGCAATTGCTTTGTCTGATATATGGTCAGCATTGGAACGTCACAATGATGTCAGTATACACACAGTGAGATTCCTAGAATGATTAGGGGAGAAATAGGGAAATATAAATGCAAGATGCAAATCAGAAAAACACCAAAACTGGTGTCTATTCAAACCTCTCCATTCCCCCTTTAAAAGCTACATGTCATAATATCCTATTGTTCCTGTTGAGAGGATCATTCAGATGGCTCTGTTTCTCCCCTGTAATTCCCCCGGTGGTGGATTGACACCTCTTGCTCTCCGTCAGTCTGAAACGCTCAGCCTCGCTCAGCCCCCATCCCCTTTCAGCTCTAACTGTTATCAGCCCTTGTCACAAACGGGGGAACTCGGATAATCCCTCAGTGTGCCTGCATATCTCTATCTCTGGGGCTGCTGCCTGCTATATTTCCCCTGGTCTGAGAACAGTATCAGAATGTCTGTTTTCTCTGCACTGTGGAGAGGCTGCATAGCAGAGTGAGGGATTGAGAGAGAAAGAGAGAGAGAGGGGAGTCTTAATAAAGGCAGGGATTGTAGGGCTGAGAGGCTGATGGGAGCTGAGGAGTGGGCTGTGATGGCTATCAGGCATGGAGGACTGGGTATTACAGAGGGCAGAGAGACCTGTAGGCTGGGTGATAAAAGGAGCTACGGGGTCCTGGAGGGCTGCATGGGGCCCCGGAGGGGTGGGGGTGGGGACAATCAGACACGCTCCGATTGCCATCACACCACGGCACAGCCTCCGCAATTGGACATCATTGTGATCTTATCCCTGCTCCTCGCTGCTCTCTCTTTCTCCTTCTCGCTCTCTTTCGCTCTCTCTCGCTCTTACACAGCTGGATCTGTCTCGGGCTGTGCCTCCCCCTCTACTCCTCTCCTCTCAGAGTGTGATATGAGTTCTAACAGCAGAGGGCGATGTTACTCTTCGACCACTCCTATCTTAACAGGGCTGGCTGCTCTCTTTAACCCCTCTGATTAGGAGTCCTAGTCACTATGTGTGTAGCGGGCAACACTGCCGGGATGTTCTGATCCTATACTAGCCTCCTCATCCTCAGCCCTGGGTCTTACTGTACGATACGAGGTAGTAGAGGAAGAGGCTGGGAGAAAGAGGCTCTAAAGTCCACTGTCTCTTCCCGGTGTATCATAGCAAATTCTCAGTTCAGAACGAGTGCATTACTGGTGCTCACACATTAACCCTCTTCACTGGCTGTGTCCCAAATGACACCCTAGTATTCCCTATAAAGTGCACTACTTTTGACCAGGGCCCAAAGGGCACTATGTAGGGACAAGATGCCATGTGGGACGCAGACCTCTGCCTCTTATCTCTACTACAAACTGCCACTACAGAGACGAGCTGAGCAGCTTGATTTTAACCATCTTGAGTAACAGGGTCAGAAAGGAGGGGAGAAGGGAAAAAAAGCCCTCAACGATTGATAGGTAACGGTGGTTTTTAGGAGTTTAAGCCTAAAAAAAAAGGTGAAATAAAGCAATGGAAGAGAGGAGTATAATAGCAGCAATGAGAGAGGAGAGGGGGAGAGGAGAGGGAGAGAGAGGGAGAGAGAGGGAGAGAGATGGAGCTTTGGCTGTTGTCTAGCTGGCTGTCTGGGGACTCAAATCTCAGAGCAATTTTCAGGGTGGGTGATTGGCAGCTTGATGTGTATTCTTCACCTGCAGGAGCCGGTGATAACTCTGTCCCATTCCCCATCTCACAGGCCTGTTGTGGAGCTATTACAATGACAATAGCGATAAGGGACATTTATCACTCCAGCCTCCCGCGGGCTGACGGGAGGGGCCCATCAACAGGTCTGGTGGGGACCGGGAGCCAGCCAGGGGAACTGGAGGTTCACTGAGCCTGAATTACAGAGCACTCTCAGCCGGAAAACAATATGCTCAGCCTCTGCCTCAGCCCCACCGATTGGGCTGCACAATGCACACACAGACACTGACACAGAGACACACTCCCACACAGGGAGAATCTAACTTCTTATTTTGCACTTGACTGAGGACCATTTATATAATTCAATATTGTTGAAAAATGAAACTTCCGCTTGCTCGCTGTTCTGATTGCACACATCCACAGTTATCTTCGTAATTCATTATTTTGAGTTTCAAATTGTAAAAAAAATATTAAAAAAAAATGGAAATGCCTTCATATTCTACCCCTACCATATGTGTGTTGTTATTTCTGATTGAGTGGTCTGAGGCAGAGTCGCTGGCCAGCAAGAACAATGCAGTGTGTTAAGAGGTGGGCAGTGTACCAGCCTCTTTGTGTCTTTGTGGCCCAGTGTTAATGGTTCTATTGTGACAGGGACGGTGGGGACGGTGGCACCAACAGAACCACAGCTGCATGCTGGTTTGCTGGAGGGCAGTGGTAAGGCCTGGGGGGAGGGAGGGATGGAGGAGGGGAGAGGGAGCGAGGGAAGAGATGGAGGTGGTGGTGTGTTAAGAAAAAAGAAGGGAATGGCCATTGTCTGATGATGACCCATCACAGTGTAATGTTGTAAAATCTGTTGTACAAGCAACAGCAGCAGCAGGCCTAAAGGCACTCTTACTGCAGGCCTAAAGGCACTCTTACAGCAGGTCTAAAGGCACTCTTACTGCAGGCCTAAAGGCACTCTTACAGCAGGCCTAAAGGCACTCTTACAGCAGGCCTAAAGGCACTCTTACAGCAGGCCTAAAGGCACTCTTACAGCAGGCCTAAAGGCACTCTTACAGCAGGCCTAAAGGCACTCTTACAGCAGGCCTAAAGGCACTCTTACAGCAGGCCTAAAGGCACTCTTACAGCAGGCCTAAAGGCACTCTTACAGCAGGCCTAAAGGCACTCTTACAGCAGGCCTAAAGGCACTCTTACAGCGGGCCCTATTAGTTAGGAGTAAAAAACAACTAATTGTTCATTTTTCACACTCCCATTTATCACTTTGGAAATCTTAAAACAGGGGCTGCATGGCAGAGAAGAACCTCCCGCTCTTAAAGATCTTAGAGACCCCATAACATAAAGATAGGGGCAGATAGATTGATGGATGTAGGTTGGTTGCAGAGAACAGTGGGAGATATCACAACCACCCTGCGGTACATTCTACTGAAACTGTCTGGTCCCGCCCATCATCTCCACCATCATCCCCCCCAGAAGCTCTGGAGCACGCGGGGCTTGGCTGGCCTCTCTGTCTCCTCCAGTTTATGGTGGTGACCTTGAGCTATTAACACTACAAACCTCCAGACGAGGCAGCTAATTTACAGTGCTGGGACCCAGGCTCAGAGCCCCACGAGCTGCCGGAAGGAATTGGGGCTTTGGCTGGACCGGCTGGGCTGAGCCATGACTCTCTTTCTACACACACATCTGCGTCACTGTATGTCCCCTAGACAGCAGGTCACTGAGGCTTAGGGAAAGGAAAGACAGTTCAGTCACACTTCAGACTTCACAAATTATGGACAGTGTAAAAAGTGGCAGTGTAAATGTAGGAAATATTTTCATTTTAAGAAATTGTACAGATTACATGAGCAGAGTGGCAGTAAAATGATTGTTTAGTAGAGTGAAAAAAAATGTAATGATGCTTTTGTAAAAATCAAAAATAAATCAAAAAGGTTAGGTGTTGCCATTCCCTCCGGCGCTATTCTGTCACTACGTCTGTAGCCATGAAGTTCTTGAAAGGCTCACATCAACACCATCATCCCAGACACCCTAGACCCACTCCAATTCGCATACCGCCCAAACAGATCCACAGATGACGTAATCTCAATTGCACTCCACTCTGCCCTTTCCCACCTGGACAAAAGGAACACCTATGTGAGAATGCTGTTCATTGACTACAGCTCAGCATTTAACACCATAGTGCCCACAAAGCTCATCATTAATCTAAGGACCCTCTGCAACTGGATCCTGGACTTCCTGATGGGCTGCCCCCAGGTGGTAAGGGTAGGCAACAACACATATGCCACGCTGATCCTCAACACTGGGGCCCCTCAGGGGTGCATGCTTAGTCCCCTCCTGTAGTCCCTGTTCACCCACAACTGCATGTCCAAGCACAACTCCAAAACCATCATTAAGTTTACCGATGACACAATGGTGGTAGGCCTGATCACCCACTGACAACAATGAGACAGCTTATAGGGAGGTCAGAGACCTGGCAATGTGGTGCCAGGACAACAACCTCTGCCTCAATGCGATCAAGACAAAGGAGCTGATCGTGGACTACAGGAAAAGGAGGGTCGAGCACACCCACTTTTATATTGATTGGCCTGTAGTGGAGCGGGTCGAGAGCTTCAAGTTCCTTTGGCATGGGTTCCCAGATCCTCAAAAAGTTCTCCAGCTGCACCATCGAGTGCATCATGACTGGTTGCATCACTGCCTGGCATGGCAACTGCTCAGCATCCGACCATAAGGTGCTACAGTGGGTAGTGCATACGGCCCAGTACATCACTGGGGCCAAACTTCCTGCCATCCAAGACCTCTATACCAGGCGGTGTCAGAGGAAGGCCCTAAAAATTGTCAAAGACGCCAGCCACTCATAGACTGTTCTCTCTACTACCGCAGGGCAAGTGGTACCGGAGCGCCAAGTCTCGGTCTCGGTCCAAAAGTCTCGGTCTCGGTCCAAAAGGCTTCTTAACAGCTTATAACCCCAGGCCATAAGACTGCTGAACAATTAATCAAATGGCCACCCGGACTATTTGCATTGACACTACTTTTGTTTTTACACTGCTGCTACTCGCTGTTTATTATCTATGCATAGTCACTTGATCCCTACCTACATGTACATAGTACCTCAACTACCTCAACTAACCTGTATCCCCACACATGGACTCTTTTTCAGTACACCTTGTGTATAGCCTCATTATTGGTATTTTAGTGTGTTGCTTTTTTTACTTTAGTTAATTTAGTAAATATTTTCCTAGTTCTCATTTTCATAAAATTGCACTGTTGGTTAAGGGCTTGTAAGTAAGCATTTTACTATAAGGTTATATTCAGCGCATGTAACAAATAAGATTTGATTTGATTTGTATGTAAGCAAAACTAATTTAAAGAGGAAATAGGTATCTAAATAATAAAATATCCATGAATTAAAAAGCTAAAAACATATGCCCAATATGACCGAGGAACACACACAGGGACACACACATTGACACACACACTGACATACACGCTGACACACAAAACACACAGAGGGACACCTTCCTGCAATCTCCATTTATCAGTGCAGTAAGCCGAGCCCTGTCTACAGTGTGCCGTCACAATGCTCGATAAACAAACTGTCTGTGATGAATGAGGGCCTTTCAAGCAATAAAGTTATTAACTTTTAACTAGCAACTACCGCTTGCCATGAAAACTGTCTGTGAAGAATCAACCCCATGGGTAACACTCGATAAGTCATGTAGTTCTTTTTCCCCTCCCGATCCATCCATCTGTATTCCTTCAACAGAGCATTAGTCTAGTATCTAGTATCTATTCCCCATTAGCCTCTCTTTCCTATACACTAAGGGGAAGTGGGCTTTGAAGGGAAAAAGGACGGTCTTTGATGTCGTGTTCAACAACAACCATTTCCTGAACAGTTGATGTGAACATAGCAGCTTTAGGGTTCAAAGGAGCTGTGGACAATCCATTTGAGCTCTCTTGTGTCTCGTTATAGGAGTTAAGTCTTGTGTCATGTGGTGGATAGATAGATAGACAGAGATGATAGCACTGATGTGGGTCTGTTGTGGGTGGTACCAAGGTGGTTGTGGATGATGGGCGGTCCCAAATGGCACCCTATTCTCTACATCCCGATTTTCCAACTGGCGGCCGGCAGGTGATTTTATTTGACCCCCCACACCAGCAAATCAGCTCCAAGGAATTTTTATTTGGAAATCTGTTTCAAAGTCTTCCCATGCATGTAAACAAGGTTTGAAATGATTATGTTTTAGTCAAATATTATATTAGTTTGAGCTTCTTGTGGTCAGTTTGTAGTCTACAAATGACTTTTAATTATGTTGCAGGCCCCTGACAATCCGCTCAAGAAAATATTGGCCCACAGATGAGTCTATTTGGTGATCCCTGCCCTACATAGTACATTACTTTAATCAGTCATATGGGCTCTGATCAAAATAGTGTACTATATAATGAATAGGATGCCACTTGGGACACAGGTGTCATGACAGCAGCCAGCGGGCTGGGGTGGGTTGTATTCTGTTGATAAGCCAGGATACACATGGTACATTGCAGTGTGACCCATACCCTGTTTATTGACAGACTCCAGCCAGTCTGGAGTTCATCGGAGTCTCCATAATCTCTCCTGAGATGATTAAAAATGTATTGATCACTGCAATACTACCCCATACTCTGGTTCCATACGACCAATCACCACACAGACACAGCTAGATGACAAGGCAGCTAATAAATGTTAATTACCTTTTTTTTCTCCATTTCTTATGACCCCTGCCAGTCCTGGGCTTCACTATCAGGTTGTAAATTCATTAGCTGCTAACACACCTAGCAAGGGCAGCTCATTTAGCAATGGCAAACAAGATTAGGAAGGGAAGGAGGCGAGGGCTGTTCTTCCTCCCAACGCTAGCTACCAGGAGCTGACCCACACTAGATAAGGAGACAAAAAAAACGCATGCAACCCTCGCAACCCACTCACCTCAAACCGTGACCCTATTCCTGTGACAAAGTGATCCTACGAGGGATTAGAGTATCTTTACAAGCAGACAGTGCTCTGTTATCCCCCCAAAAATGACAGGAGTAAAATCACACCAGAATGTGACACTCCAGAACAGTGCTTTGAGTTGACCACCAGTATTTACACTGGGGGGATTAGCATTAGGCTGTATGATTGTCAGTCCCTCTTGCACTTATTGCGTCTGATAAATGTATGGTAGTGTTTGTTAATTTCTTGACAATAATAAACTGTAATTGTCTTAGTCAAATCTAATCATTCTAAAACACTTAGAGGACACATAAAAAATGAGCGGCGCTAGGTTTGGGTAAGGGGGAGGGGTGCGGGCCAGGATGATAATTTAATTAAAGCATAATATCCTTTGTCTTAATACAGGTAATACTGTTAAGACATTCACATCTATACAAAACACACACGGACCCCCATCACTCCCAATCTCACCGCCCCAATTTGTGGCGAACATATCCCACAAACAAGGAAGCAACCTCAGAGTCTCACATTAAATTGGCAAATAACACGAGGCAGCTAGGCTCCTACCTCCTCGCCACCGCAAACAAAAGACAGCAGCCCTCTTTTATCTTACATTAAAAGGGCCAGCGTGGGTGGATGCTAGACGTCAGAACAAAATAACAAAATCAATCCATCAAGCTTTCCCTTATCAGGAGCTCTGGCTATGACAGCATGCGTGTGTCTGTCAGACAACCCCCTGCTATATCAGTTCTCAAACTTTACACAACAGGTACACTAACAAACAGACAGAACGGCATCAATTATAGCTAGGTGGCATGATATATACCGTTAGTTAGCTTCGATCACAATGACTACAGAAATAGATATATACTGTATGTACAGATCTACCTAGATGAGATACTTGCCATGATATGGGGATGAGAATGACACAAAACTCAGAGACATGGAAACGCTTTCGGATCCTTGAGAAACACAGCTAGCAAACATGTTTATTTACAAGGGCAAATGAGTCTCCGCCTCCGAACGGCTCAAGTGCTCAGAATGTTTACGGGAGAAAACTCTGCGGCATAAACTCACTTAAGCTCTCAATCACAGCAGAATAGCAGAACACAACCAGGTTCTTCATCCTAAGTGGCACACTTTTCTCTTTATAGTGCACAACTTTTGACTAGGGCACATAGGGCTCTGGTCAAAAATAGTGTACTATGAACCGAATGGGGTACAATTTGGAACACAAGCCAGAACTTTTGTGCTTAAGCAGCAGAGTGTCAGCTAGGTTTAGGAGACGATGAGGTGCTGGGGTTGCTGCTTTAATTTATGTTTGGCAGGCAGTGGTGCTGCTGTACATAGGTCTGGAATCAGCAAGCATGGCTACAGGCAGGACACATGTCATGTCATTAGTTTTGTTGGCTCCAGATCATGACTGGAGCTGCAGTATGTTTTTATATATACGTTATATACGTTTTTTCCTAAATAAAAAAATAGGAAATCAATTTATTACAACAACAACAAAAATACGTTACTGTAAATGTGATAATAACAGTGTCATTAAAATATGTAATATTATTTGAATGGTATATTGAACTATAAGACATTTTCTAAATCTCCCTGACATCTATATCACAAATGGTGTGACATTGTGTTGGTTCGACCCTCTCACTCTCCTGGTAACAAGGGGGAACGGTTATGTCACAGAGAGAAGAGCAGAGACAGAACTGTGGTGAATGTGGCAACAGACAGGGGACCAATGGGGGCTGTTGTTGTGTAATACCAGGAAAAGGTGTACCTGCATGAGGTCAGTCAGTTACACTCCCCAGAAACCACAAACACTGGGCCCCTTTCCTTACTGTAACGGACAGGCATGTCCTAGTCTATTGGCTGGCTGAGGTGTGTGTGTGTGTGTGTGTGTGTGTGTGTGTGTGTGTGTGTGTGTGTGTGTGTGTGTGTGTGTGTGTGTGTGTGACATGATGTGATGTGATCCAGGAAGTATGGGTTATGATACCACCACACATTACGAAGACCCAACACGGCTGCCTTCCTTTAAATAACCATCAGAAACACAGGAGGGACTGAATCACAGAGCGAGCAGGATTGAATATCAGTAACAGTGTTGGGGGTGAGGAAGGAAGCACCACGGACAGCATGACAAAGAGATGGGCTGCTGTGCTGTGCAGAAACCTCTATGAAACATGCCACTCTGTTCCAACCGCTGGACCACATATCTCAATATCTTACTCCGCTAACATCGGGAAAATGATCATGTTGCCCTCCCAGAAATACATAAGCCTGGTTGTATATCTGTTTGTACTGTCTTACCAACTTCTATGGTCTAGCCTGTTTCAAGACAGCACAGACATATCTGGAACTGTGCTAGAAATATGCCACTGCTGCTAACGAATGCCAGCCTCCATGTACACCACAGTAAGGCTCAGTTTCTCATCAGCGTTAAAAGCACTGATCATTAACATTAGCCTGATTCATTAGTCAGCAGCTGTGCTTAATTAGCCTGACGGACTGACTCATTTGGGGTACACAGGGACGTATCCGCTGCGGTACACACAAACACGGATACACAAACACACACGGGACACTTCAGTGTCTTTGCTATTTGCATCTGTCACAGGGCGACCCACATCAAGCACCCCTTTCACTCTCTGCTCTCTCTCTATAATATGACCATCACCATTAAAGCTGTCAGGGCATAAGCACTGAGTGTTACAGTCCATACATTACTGCTGCAACCCCCTCCAGTCCTCTGCTGCCAGGCCACCGGTCACCCAGCAGATACCGCCTGTGTCTCAAATGGCAGCCTATTCCCTATATAGTGAACTTCTTTGACCAGGGCCAATAGGAATTTTGTCAAAAGTAGTGCACTATATAGAGTAGGTTGCCATTTGGGATGGAGCTACCACAAACAAGCCGGGTCCAGCTCCGCCCAGATGACCTCCGTCCGCCCCATCCCCATTCCTGTCCCTGCTCTGCCTTGGTCATACTGCGAGGAGTGAGCCTACAGCACCACTGAGCTCCTCTGTAATTTACGACCTTAGGTCAGGCCACCCCTGCCTGCATCACAATGCATATTTCATGTCCTCCAAAAGGATCTCCTACTCAAAAAACATCCATTGGGAAATTGAGGTCAGGGGTCAGCCATTTTAAGACCATAAGATACAGTTGTCAGAAAACTGTAATTTTGAAGCAGAGGGTTGTCAGGGTGGAACTCCACAGCAGGATGAAATAAGAGAGTCAAGAGATACAGGCAGGGGATGATGGTTTCTCCTCTGACAGGTTACATTTCTAAAACAGTGAAAGAGATATTGAATAAAAAGACAACCTATCTGTGTGATTAATGATTAACATAAAATCTCCCCTCAATTAAATACTACTGTATTTAACATTGAATAATATTGTCAGACGATTTAGTCATAATTAGATTTTTATATGGAACCTATTTTTCCGATAATCTACTACTTTCTCTGAGTAAAAACTTTTATTTTACAATTTTAACAAATTGTGATGAGCGTAAAAGGTAAAACTGCCTGTATCCTAGCCAATTCCCTTTAGTTTGAACATGTTTTAGTAGAGTGTGCTGACAGCCTCTCACCAACCAAATCCCACAAAATGCGCAATTTATTTTGGACGCAATTTCCTTTAATTACAGCAGATCACCACTTGTCAAATCCCCCCATTTTCTTTTATCTGACTGAACATAGGCACCTAGCCCCCATCCTGCCCCCTCAGCCTCTGGTCACTTCTGACGTATTGATCACATTAGTATTAGCCCATCTCCCTGTCATTCCTCTCTCTCTCTCTCCATCCATCCCTCCATCCCTCACTCTACAGCTTGGGTTGACACGCTGCTGGCTTCCTTTCCTCCTCTCCCTACAGTGACAATTATCCCCTGTTCTTTTCCTGAAAAAAAGCCCCCCAAAAAAAGAATAATAACACAACCAGGAAAAAATGCAAAAGGGAGAAAAAAGGGGTGGGAGGTGGGTTTCGAGCGCAAGACAAAGATTGGTGATGCTAGCGTTACGAAGACAGACGTGAGCCGAGATGGGCTGAGTGACCTTTTCCAAATGTCACATGTCATTGGGGTTTTATGTCACCCTCCAAACAATATGTCAGGGGCATAAAAATCATTATACCAAAGAATTATGTTATACAGAGCAAAAATAATCATTAAGATTACATTATTCAAAGACAAATGGGAGCTTTCTGAATTTATGATTGTGGTGATTGCGAACAGCAAGGCCCATGTCTTTCACACCCCTCATACGATTGGGCTTTGAGATCTCTGATATGGTGGCCCGGCTAAAAACAGAAAGAGCAATCATCCATTAAGGCTGGAGATCGAGATTGTTATTGGTCTGTATCAATCGCTGTCTGTCTGTATCCGTCCTCAGATAAAACATCAAGATAGTAGAAGCGCAGCATACAGACACACTCATAATATACCGACTCCCCCTTCAGTCAATGTCAAACGTAACTGTTTTGTTTACATATTCTGAGGATGGTGACTGTTCCCTGATGTCCTTGACTCTACTCAACCCTATTTAGATCAATGGAAATTATAAACAGAGATTCCTAGATGAGATGTTGCCAAATTGAAAGATATGTCTTATTGAATTATTGATCTGTGGTAGAACAAAAAAGAAGAGAAGAGAGAAAGCCTGGCCATTTCACAACATTTTTCTTCTGGTCAGGTGAATGTGCAGAGTACAGCCGCTTGACCTAGAAGACAAAGAATCCCTATGATCTCTGCAAATGTGTGATGATCTACAGCAATGGCCTACAGCAATGACCTAGAGCAATGACCCACCCTCAGTGCATTGTACAGTATGCTGAACCACCACCGTCCACCACTATGCTCCTATCTGCACGTCATCAGGCATCTCAGGTGTAATAGCTTCTTACATCAGCACTATGGAAGGAGAGGAGTCAATATAGACATCCCCTGTCTCATCAGCAGTATGCTGCCGTTGCTGCCTGTGTTGGGTCAAAGGCCAGGATGATGTCCTACTTCCTGACAACACAATAAAGCTTGTGCTCCAGAGCCACAGCCTTCCTGTGCTCCCTATAACCTCCCTGGGTGGGAGGGAGGGGTACAGTCAGAGTGCTAGCATGGTGTAATTGCACGAGTGACTCTGAGTCAGAGTGCTACCATGGCCAGCGTCCCAAATGGCACCCTATTCTCTATACAGTGGCCCATGCCTGATGGGTTCTGGTCAAAAGTAGTACACTATATAGGGAATAGAGTGCCATTTGAGATGCAACCCATGGTGTAATTAGACTAGTCACTCTAGTGAGACACCCTACACTACAAAGCCTGTCTTATCAGAATATGGTGCTAGGTAATAAACCACTCAGTGAAACCTTTATTGCTTTAATAAACAAAAAAGGGTGATTAATGTTGCTCTTCTTCTTTAGTATTTCTAATAAATGATGACAGATTTATATCACGGTCAGAGCAGCCAAAGCCCCATTAAACGTGTCTAGAAGGATAGATAGCCCCACACACTGTAACAAAGCTGGGGGAATTAGTGAAACAATGCCTTGTATTTCCACGCACAATGAAATAAGCAAAGGGCCTCGTCCAATTTGCTATGACATTTCAAGATTTATTTTGGAGGCTGCGTTTTTTAATACTTTGATTGTTATGAGATTGTTTCCCTCATGTCTTTGTTTTCCTATGCCAGCTGGGTGGCTATGAGAAACGTATAAACCAGAACTAAAGAATATGACATTTTTAGGAGTCAGAAAATAGAACCATGAGGCTGGGAACTTTGGCCCAGAATGTGTCAGAATAAAAGTTGAAGAAAAAGAGAGTTTCTGCGCCCAGAGAGAGTGACGCCTGAATGACTGCTCGCAGTATTGGCTGAGACATGACTATGACTAACATTGGAGCTTGTAATAGACATGCCCGAAGGCAGTCTAATTGGTCGTCATTGAAACAGACAGGGACATGGCGGCCTATAGTTTAATGCCTGAGGCTTTTAGACAGACAGGGCTGCCGGGGTGAGAGGAGGTTGGGTCAGCAGAGTTCTCCACAGACAGTATTTACCTATCAGCCAAGCCATGTAGTTAGCTCTAAGTATAAAGTCAAGCATAAGGATATTTCCTTGTAAAATGGTATTAGTAGGTGGAGGTTTCTTGGTTCACTTAGCTGTATGACCAGATCTCTCCACCAGTCACCCATGAGCTCTATACCACATATAACAGTCAGTGTGTGTATCCACCAGCGTTAAAAGGCTCGCCGTTGTCCTGACCTGACCATGCCTTTTATTCACATTATGAAAATTGAATGAGGGCACAGAAGGAAGTGAGAACCAAGGGCCAAGCCAGGGCAACTAGTCTGTTTACCCCCGGAGCAGAGAGGAGGAGAGCAGTAGTGTCCCTCCTGGCCCTCAGCCCAGGGCCCCTCCATGCCGGCTCTGTTTACAGCACAGCTTCCTGGTTTACAGCACCCACACAGTGCCCAGACAAGCCCCATGGGGCTCAGACAAACCACACGGCTAACCGTCACCAGGAGCCCCCCCAACCAAACAAACCCACACAGCATTTTATGGAGCGCATGTTCCACTGCGCTTTCCAAAAGGGAAGGCAGGAATTTAGTAATTTCACTTTAAAATCAAACCAGATATGTGGGCGGGGTGCTAGGCACCCCGTTGTGGGTTCGTTCATTGAAGTCTAGCTTTTATAAGCCTTGCCTGGCAGGCCGCTCACGTGGGGAGAGCATCGTTGCCCCTGTTAAGACCAGGGAAATAAAGAATAGTGAATTTATCAGAATAAAACATTTGATGGGTGAGAGTGAGGAGATGTTTGGGGTGCGTGGGGTGGGAAAAGGGAGAAGGGGTCACTCTTTTAGTGAAATAAGGACATGGTCATTGAGATTCCGTTGGAGTTACGTCATGCCGTTGTTTCCTTTGAGAGGAAAGCTAGAAGGATTAGACATCCACCATGTGAAGTGGAAAAACAGCACAGCTGTGAGTCAGGTTGGCACGTAAAGCGAGGGGGTTACCCCGCTAACCAGCCAGGGGGAGAGAGGGCCATTACCACTGGTATGGTACCCTCAGGGGACAAGATTGTCACCCCTTTATGGAGACCTTGCCTTGGGGGCCACCATACCAACATCTCACCATCTCCTGTGCCCACCTAGCAAACAAGAGCCAAAACACAGGGAGTCTGCAAAGCTGTCAATCTGGAACCTTTTACGAGTGCTCGTTGAATACTTTTTTATATGAAGAGGCCATTAAACATTTCCCTAGACACCAGAAAGCAGAGTCAACCGCCTATTATAGGAAAGGCACGTGGCGCCTACCATACCTGATAGACACAGACAGCAGTAGTACCAACACACCAGAAAATACTACACATTACTGCCCTTTGAACTTTCCTTTCCATATCAGTTGACTTTTTTATGTCCACTCCAAAGGAATTGGTTTCTTGTGGGTTTTTGTGCTTGGCACCTACACCAAGTGGAGAATGGTTCTCTGGTGTAGGGCCGGGCTAGGTCCTGAGTTCCACATCCAGACTCCACTGGCAGGCAGGTGTGGGTCTAATGGGGTCCTAGGAGGGATGCCAAGTGTGCCAGTCACCATCACATTCAGATCCAGGGACTTTACAGCACAGATTGAAACAAGACAGAGACAGGCTGCTCTCGCTCAGTCACTACAGCCAATGCTGACTGCCTGGCTGGCTGGTCTGTTAACCCCCTCCACTGGCTGCAGTGCTAATGACAATGTATATGTCCCAAATGGCACCGTATTCCATAGGGCGCTGGTCAAAAGTACTCCACAATTGAGGGAATAGGGTGCCATTTAGGACACAGGCAAAGTCTGCTGCCTGCTGTCTTTCCGAACACAGTGAAGAGGGTCATTGGAGAGACAAGTAGGAATGGAATGCTGGTCAATGTCTTCAGATGATGGACATGCCTTCAGTGGGTCTTCATTGAAACTTCACTGGACTTTAGAGACCTTTGCTTTGACCTTCACCCCCGAGAGGGGGTCAACAGAACCTCATCTATCTCCTATTCTCATCTTCTCTTCTCTTTGCCCCAACATCATTGTCTAGGGCAGTCACCACACTCTCCCACCAGAGTCCCAATTAACTGGGTGGAATATATCACACAAGGCTAATAGATTGGAATATTATATCCATACAATCATTTCATGACAAGGTCAAGGGGATGATCTCTTATTAACTCCAAGAAGAGAAATTGATGCTGGAAAACGTTCAAATAGAAAAATGTTAATGCTATATGTAATTGTCCCGTGCCCATTCCCCTTGCCGAAATATCACTTTATTAATAGTTATTGAGGGTATGAATTATGAATAGAACGATTTTCTCCTCCTAACAGAAAAGTGAAGCATAATGGCCGCAGTTCTTAATCATCTTCATTCTTTTCTCATCTCTAGACTAAGACACGGGGGTCTAATGAGAGAGGGGGCATGAGCCCGAAATCAGCCCATCAACACACATTAATAAAGGTCTGGTGGTTTCTTCTTGTACTCCACAGCCGGTGTCATTTCATTAAGGCATGCTAACTACGCTTTGTTCCCCGGTCTTACCATGTCCATATGCCACTTCAATACTGTAGTCTTACCTGGTCAAATCATTGGAGCAGCGTGTGGTGTGTGTGGGATGTGGGTACTCTACCCAGACTTTGGGGCGGAGGTGCAGTTACCTAGCAGTAATTGCATAATAAGACTACTACCAATGGCCCAAGGGTAGGGAGGTATGAGGAGGTGGGGGAAGGGGGGAGCGGTCCTTTTTTGGCAGAGTTTCTGAGAAGGACCTTTTTTATTTTGGCTTTTTAAAAGATTGGCTTTCCACACCTATGATCAACCACTGCATTTGCTGCTGTGCCTTCCACCCATAAGCCAGTCTGTTTTTTATTTAGAACATCAAACGCTTCACTTCATTAAGGGCTTTTTTTTCAGGGTTGCATTTGAAGCATGTTTTCCGAAACAAAAAGACGGGGAGAGGGGGAAAAAATCCATGCAGTCTGCACCGGTTTTATTGGGGGAAATAATGGGCAATTGAGAGAAGGTATTTAATAGGCAACCTACTAACGTAGTAATGCATCTGCTGCTGGAGTGAAAGTCCCTCTGCGGAGGGCTGCTTCTCAAAGGGATCCAAGGCTATTTTTCAACCCCTGACTTGTTCAATTCAATGACTGCATGCTTCTTCTCTCCCTGAGACACCCAGTGGCTTGCCTCTTCTTTCCCTGAGGCCCAGTGGCTTGCCTCTTCTTTCCCTGAGGCCCAGTGGCTTGCCTCTTCTTTCCCTGAGACTCAGTGGCTTGCCTCTTCTTTCCCTGAGACCCAGTGGCTTGCCTCTTCTTTCCCTGAGGCCCAGTGGCTTGCCTCTCCTTTCCCTGAGACCCAGTGGCTTGCTTGTTCTCTCCCTGAGAACCAGTGGCTTGCTTGTTCTCTCCCTGAGACACCCAGTGGCTTGCCTCTTCTTTCCCTGAGACCCAGTGGCTTGCCTCTTCTTTCCCTGAGAACCAGTGGCTTGCTTGTTCTCTCCCTGAGACACCAAGTGGCTTGCCTCTTCTTTCCCTGAGGCCCAGTGGCTTGCCTCTTCTCTCCCTGAGACCCAGTGGCTTGCCTCTTCTTTCCCCCGAGACCCAGTGGCTTGCCTCTTCTTTCCCTGAGACACCCAGTGGCTTGCTTCTTCTCTCCCTGAGACCCAGTGGCTTGCCTCTTCTTTCCCTGAGACACCCAGTGGCTTGCTTCTTCTCTCCCTGAGACCCAGTGGCTTGCTTCTTCTCTCCCTGAGAACCAGTGACTTGCCTCTTCTCTCCCTGAGACACCCAGTGTGGCTCGCTTCTTCTCTGCCTGAGACCCATTGGCTTGCCTCTTCTCTGGCTGAGACACCCAGTGGCTCGCCTCTTGTCTGCCTGAGACACCCAGTGGCTCGCCTCTTGTCTTCCTGAGACACCCAGTGGCTCGCTTCTTGTCTCCCTGAGACACACAGTGGCTCGCCTCTTCTCTCCCTGAGACACCCAGTGGCTTGCCTGTTCTGATGAGTAATATCTTGTAGAGGAGGGAGGCAGGGAGGGTTGTCAGACAGAACCGCAAGTGAACATTCTAGTTGCCCTGCACAAGGGCATCTGTTGTCCATATACTGTACATGACATGGGAGAGGACAGAAAGCTAAACATTCCCAGGATCAATACTCCAATAACTACACCAGGAAACTCCAATAACTACATCAGGAGACTTCAATGGCAACATTAAGGCAATGACACGCAACGCAGGAAGATTTGTCACCCACAACACTGTACAGCTGCATCCGATAGTGAGTGAGACACATACCATAAAATCCATTCTACTTACAACGAGGCGGAAAATCCATTCGGGGGCGAGATTATAATATGGCTCATACTAAACATGTCATTGTAATTTGGTCATCAAAAGCAATGGGGATCATTTTGAAAAAAGTTATTAAGTGCAAACCATTAGGCCAAAATGTCTGTTTTGCCAATAAGCAATGAGGCAAATAAATGACCCCAGTCATAATAAGATCAGCGAGGTCTGAAGTGGACTCAGGCCAGGGGGCCAGGGAGGGGACTGACCTTAGTGCCCAGTGGTCAGCCAGCTAACTGACCACAAGGGTCAATAGCCGTCTCCTACCCCAACCCCCTTAGCACATTCACAGCCCAATCACTGTCGAATTATGGGTTATTTATTGAATAATCAAAAAGGTATTATCACCCACTGCTCTTGCAGGGCCTGACAATGGAGGACACTATTTATCAACCTGTCTCAAAATTAGGGTAATCAGTTATCATGTAAACAAGAGCCAGCAGCTGCCTGCACAGAGAGGGCTATTACTCACTGCATCTTAGAACATCATAGATGTGTGTGTGTGTGTGTGTGTGTGTGTGTGTGTGTGTGTGTGTGTGTGTGTGTGTGTGTGTGTGTGTGTGTGTGTGTGTGTGTGTGTGTGCGTGTGTGTGTGTGTGTGTGTGTGTGTGTGTGTGTGTGTGTGTGTGTGTGTGTGTAAGGAAACAAAAGTTGGTGGTTGCGTATGGGCATGCTTTTGGACTCATTTTATTTTACAGTTTTAGGGCAAACTAATAAAACTATATAAATGAAAGTGCTATAAAGTATATTGCTAAGTACTTAAGTATAGACTAGTGCAGAGTTGTAAAACAATCTGATATGGCTGATGTCTTTGACTGGGCTAGTTGTGGATATTTAAACACACACACACACACACCACATGATGTCAGACAGTGCAGTGATGTGCTATAGGTCAAAAGGCATCATTACACAGAGGTCTGTGGAGGACAGGAGAGGTTACAGAGGTTGCACTGGGCAGATCAGGTTTCTCTCCTGAGCTTTAGCTTGCTGGATGCTGCTGAGCCTTCATCGGAAAGCCCTCTACAGTTATGCACCAGTGCTGCGTTCCAAATAGGACCTATTCCCTATTTAGTGCATTACTTTTGACCAGGGTGCATGGGGCCTAAAATGAATGCACAATATAGGGAATATGGTGCCATTTAGGACGTGGCCCAGGATTGACATACCATAGTGATCTACAATAATGTTATGCTACCTCATTTCAGTATGTCTTAAGGATTATTGTGAGTGGATAGAGTGTCCTCTCCATAGCCCCTAATGAATATATCAAATAAGACAGCCATGATTGATATATTCTCTTTCTGTTGAAGGGTGAGGCTGGAGAGGACTGGGAGATTTTGGTGCAAATGGTGCTGACAATGTTTGGTGGGCAGTATTCAAAAAGCAACTCAGAATAAGAGTGCAGGTCTAGGATCAGTTACCCCACCATTCTTATTCTTAACTATTCTATAAGGAAAACTGATTGTATATTCTGATTCTTTGCGAATAAAGCTTGTGGCGGTGGGGTTAAACACATATCCTGGGTCATGCTTTATGAATAAAATAAGTTACAGCAGGCAGAGTCTGCTCCTAAACAGTCCTATCAATCAAATCCACTTATGGCCGCCATAAACTTCAAACCAATCACAGGCCTCTCTAATGCTCCGGCTGGAGCCACGGGCAGCGGTTAGCTAACAGAGGATCTTCGGTTGCGGCTGCCTGCCTTGCTCTTAAAGGCTTCCCTTCCTGTGTGTGTGTGTACATTATATGTCACCATATTTTGGTCGCTCAAAACCATTACAAAAGCTGAGGTTGCCGCTCTAACCAAATTAGGATTGGTTTTTGTCTTTGCCACAGGGGAGGTAGAGTTACCGACAATAAGATAAAAATGAGCCAATTCCTTTTCTATTCTCATTCAAAACAAACAAAAGGAGCTAATAGCCCGAGCATCTGCGTCCTCTGTGAGGCCAGAGCAATGCCTGGTCGATACGCAGCAGAACGCTGATAGATATAAACTGCTGAAGGGCTCATTACTGAGGCTGCGTTACAAATGGCACCCTTTACCCTATGGGCTCTGGTAAAAAGTAGTGCACTGTGTAGGGAATAGGTTGCCATTTGGGAGGCAGACTGAGGCTCTGAGAGTGGCCAGTAGAGCCTGGTGGTGAAGCTACTGATCATATCTGTTGGAGAGAATATGGGTATCGACTCCAAAGAATGTCTGCTTTAGTGCATGGGGTGATCTAATCTAGGCATTAGCCAGACCAATACTCAGAAGTTCCTATTTGAGGAATTAGGATTGCTGGCTGTCTGTACATTGTCTAAAAAGGACTGAAGTCGATGCATACAGTTCTATAGCCTACGCTGCAATTTTGTTGGGTGAAGATCAAGGGAAGCAAACAAACAGTGACGTAAGTGTTCAGTGCAATAACCCCCAGCAGTGTCCTATTATTAAGCTGTTGATTGGAGGACACCCTCCTCACTGTGGTCACCGCTGACCTTGTCCCCTTCAGTTAAGACTGTCATTGTGGTTCCCTGCCTGGCTGCATGCATGGTGGCCCTTGTGGGGCCCATCCCCTTCCCCCGGTGATTCAATTTCAGGTCGATTTCATTCTCTCTCCCTGCTGTTGGCCTCAGAGCGAGGTATAGAGCCATTGCCATCGCCATCCCAACGGAAACCTTGTCTTAACCCCACACTCACCGGTGTTAATTGCGTTAGGCCTGCAGTGTTTGTCTTGTAAACGGTCACCTCGGAGTGAGGCGCCGTGGCCCCAGGCTCAGTATAAAGGACTTTCCTGCCTCTCGTCTCCTCTCATTAGGACCCATTAGTCAGCTCATTCTATCACTCTTGGGGCCCCGGCCGGGCCCCTGATCTTCAGGTGTGACAGGCACTAACTCTGTTACTCCACTTGTTAGGAGTGTGACCCCGCGATATCAATCCCTCGATCCCTAATCGCGATTTCACCTTTCTAGAACCCTTTGCCTTTCTGACCTCCAACTGTATTTATTTTCTAAGCTTGAGCGCCTGGACGATCCGAGTGGCCCTTTCACCCTCATTAAGATATCTTAGCAAAACATAGTGGCTGATAAGGTACCTTGGAACTGGGATATGTCCCCTCCCTTCTTACCTGCAGGGAATCAGGTAGGTGGCAGGTATTGATTGGAGGGAGGAGACTTTGGAACCTCTTGTCATGACCCTGATCAACTAACTACCTGCCCACTCATTGCATTCCACCTGCTGAGAATGGCTGAAGTCTACTCTGACTGTCAGTCCTGCTCTGGTATAGTATTTACTATCTTATATTATTAATGGGGGTTCATGAGTTTTGATCTCTCGCTGAATGGTGTATTATTATAATCTCAGGACGGTGGTTGATGGACCTGGGTTATCAGTTAGGAACTGACATCTCTCACGTCTTCATTCAACCCTATTTTAACACCTCAGAGCACTACTCAACATACATGTGACATATAACTGAGAGCCTTTTACCAATCAAACTAATATGCATTGGAATCCTACTTCTTAATTATCTAATTAGTTATGAAGCATTTACAAGATACACCGACAGTAAGTGTCTAATGAACTAAAAGCTATTATTATTATTATTATTACTATACATTCTTGGCCATATTGTTACATGCTTGTTAAGTATTGGCAGCCAGCAACAGATTAAACTGTACATGTAGCTAGCTAATAGTCCTCTGGGTTGGTGACTCACAAGTGTCATATCATCCCCCAGCCCAGCGTCCTCCCCTCTCTGCACCATACTGCAACTGTCACATGTGATCCAGGGGAGGAAGGGGGGCTTATTTAATGTGGGGGATAGAGACAGGTCCTCTGGCTGTTAGGGGATGGGTGACTGTGGGGGGCTGAGGAGAGTGGAGTTGGGTCGGCTAGCGCCTGTTCAGGCCCAGGATCCTGGCTGCTTGATCGAAGGTGTGCCTGTATAAACGTCCTCATAAAAATGACTGCTAGACATATGTATGGATCCCCATAAAATGTTTACTACTAATCACCCGGCTAGCGTGCCTGTTGCCTGGGCCGGGGCAGCGAATGGGGCTTTATCTGCACCACGAGGAGGGAGGGAGCCTCTGCTACTAAATGAAGACATCAGCTTCATCCCCAGCCATCATTTAAGACAGTCAACAACAGTCTGGCTGCTGCCTGCAAGCTACAGGCTACAAGGCCCCATCATGTTTTTTTACATTTCTGTTTGGTCACAGAGGCGGTGCAATTAAAGACAAATTGAATGTTTGTGCCAGAGGACACAAAGCTCAAGGTCAAATGAGTGGACTAAGGACCCCTGGACTTTATATAAAGATAAAGATTTAAACAGACTAGGGTTGCAAGATTCCGGGGAACTTTCAATGAATTCCCTGGTTTTCCCAAAATCACAGATTCCTGGAATCAGTAGGGAATAAGCAGAAAATCCGGAATCCTACAACCTGGATTCTGGGAAACCAGGCAGTTTATTGAATGTTTCCGGAATTGTGCAACCCTAGAACAGATAGTGCTCTTATGGGCCACTGAATCCACTGAATAACATACATACAGAACACTTCAAAAAGCTTCACTGTCTGTAGCTATCATGAAACATGACTGTTTAGAATTCATGAGTAGTCAGTGGATGTCCAGCACAGACTAGGTCATAGATTCTATAATCACACATATGTGTTCCATATGTAATTCTAAGGACTAGGTGCTATAGCGACAATCACATTGGGATGTTGTTGCTGAATTGCAGTTGAAAGTGTTTTTTTAACTAGAGCTCTGACTGCGGTAGTATTAACTATGGCTCAGTCTGCCTGACCCTTCAGGTTGACCTCATTTGGCCACACAGACAGTGGAGGAGAGGTCAGAGGTCACACCATGTTGTTCCTCTAGAAGCAGTCAACAGGAGATGGAGAGCAGCGTTATTCAGTAATGAGGGATCAGGGCTCTTAAAAATGGGAAGTGTGCACGGACTGGACTTGTAAACAGTGACAGGTGTCGGTCTGAGTCAGGAGCAGTACACCTGCAAACTCCATAGACATCTGAAACTAGCTGAGATTGTTATGACTGGATTGGGCTTTTCAAAGGGTTTGCTTTTAGTTGTTTAACAACATCATTATATACTGCTAACCAGCCATCTGACAGTTCTCCCGTGGAAAGCTGTTCAAATCGTGGTGCTGTTCAAATCGTGGTGCTGTTCAAATCGTGGTGCTGTTCAAATCATGGTGCTGTTCAAATCGTGGTGCTGTTCAAATCATGGTGCTGTTCAAATCGTGGTGCTGTTCAAATCGTGGTGCTGTTCAAATCGTGGTGCTGTTCAAATCGCAGCTATTAGAAGAAACTAGAAGACTAGAGAAGTGTGTAGGTGATATGATGTCTATATTAAATATATAGCACACTTATAATGGCTGCTGTAAAAGAGACATCCCAGCCCTTTACAAAGACATTGAAATAAATTAAAGACATGATGTCACTCACTAAATGTATAATATTGTAGTGCTCTCAATCTCTATTAGATGACGAGAGAGAGTTTTAGTGGTTGAAAGTAAAAAGAGATGTGAGGGGCAGATGGAGTAGATACCCTCTAAATGAACCCCCCTTATTAACCCCTCCCTGTGCTCCCCCCATATTCAGAACACCTACTCCTCATGCTATTACCTCTCTGTCTGTTTCATTATCTGGCCTGAACTCTGAATAACCCCCAGTGGTCATTCTTTATGTCACTTGGGGTACAGGGTCTGTGATTTAAATGTGCAGTCTCCATAATTTGATTTCATCATGGGGTGCTGCAGGGAGGAGGGGCTGATGGGTCTTGAGGGTTGAGTTGGTAAGCGATAGCAGAATGACTTGAAAAGCCTAATAAAGTAATCAAGCCCTTCAGTACATGGTAATAATATTGCCCCTAAAACACTGATAACTATTACTTGGCCCAATGATTAACGAACATTAATAGCTTTTCACTTTTTCACCCCCCTCGCCTCACTTTTGCCACCTCAGCTGCGAATTAGCAGTTAGAGGAGGAGAAATAAAAGCCTTGTGACTGCTGCGGCTGCCAATATCACTTCCAGAGCTGACAGGGCTGCTTCCAGGCTCTCAGCCAGAGGCAGGCAGAGAGAGAGAGAGACACAGGTAGAACAGACAGCCACTCTCATACCAAACAGGCAGACCTGTGTCTTATCCTCTCAGATTAAGATTGTAATTTAGAAAATGTGGAAAATATCCATATCTATCAAGCTAAGCACATGAATAACAAGGCATAAACCATTAATTTCCTTTGAATCAATATCTAATTAGAAAGAGTTAGAAGCTATAGAGATATTGCATGTGAAGGTTGATTTGTTATAGGTTGTTTTATAGTGTTGTGTGATGTCCCTTTGTGCCTCTCATAATCAAGGGGTGGTGAGGAGATAGAGTGAGGAGACTGGCAATAGTTACTCATTCTCCTAACCTGGGCACGAATCTAGCTTGAATTACACACTGGTGTGTATTTCCTGAGCTATACGTCAGCCCATATAAACTAGGGTTATTAACAGATACCGTCATATATTTGCACAAAACATAAAGACATAATAATACTGTACATTTTACTTATTACTTGCTGTTTATTATCTATGCATAGTCACTTTACAAACTACCTCGACTAACCTGTACCCCCGCACATTGACTACCCCCTCGTTATGGTTATGTCATTTTCTTGTGTTACTTTTTTATTTTATTTTATTTTTTAAAATGTCACTTTAGTTTATTTTCTGAACTGCATTGTTGGTTAATAAGGGCTTGTAAGTAAGCATTTCATGGTCATTTCAACACCTGTTGTATTCAGCGCAAGTGACAAATAAAATTTGATTTGATTTGAAAAGGAGGAGCTGTGGCAAAGGAGAAGGAAACGGAATAAAAGGTCTAAAATAAAATTCCCGTATCACATAATGTCATCATCACACTTTAAAAACATGGGTATTGAATACTGGAATCATGCGTCCAATAATTATGATGTTGGATTGGAAGGACACACACACCTCAAAAATACATCTCTGTGACGGGAAGTCAAAGGGAAATAAATGCATAACAATTGGTCAAATGTAATTACCCACCAATGGAAATTGAATATCTAGGAACCTACCCTCCCAGTCCCATACTAAAACACACAGGATATGTCCCAAATGGCATCCTATTCCCTATATAGTGCACTACTTTTAACCAGGGTCCATAGGGTTCGGGTCAAAAGTAGTGCAATATATAAGGAATGGGGTGCCATTTGGGACACATTCCACAGCCTTTCCTTTCTCTAAAGAGTGGCTGCTATTGACCCGCTGTGCTGCCAGAGAACCCTGATCATTCAAGTGCCATCAATATGACCCAGCTTGTTTACACCTGGAGAGGACACGATTGTGTAGTGGAAATCAATGGGAATCACCTGAGTGGCACCTCGTCCACTGTGACAGGGGAGTAAGGGGGACTGGGGGGACAGACGCTTAGGGAGGGTGACAGGCTTTCAACTGATCCTGCAAAGGCCTGACCTGGAGACAGCCTTGTGACTAAAGTAAACATCCTCTCTGTGGTAGAGGTGAAGGGCAAAGCTAGCTATCAGCTGTGATATCTCACTTCTCAGACAGGGCTTCAGATAGATACTGTATTTACCCTCATCTCTCAAGATATAAAGGCTTCAGCTAGATACACTACATGACCAAAATTATTTGGTCATCTGCTTGTCAAACATGTCATTCCAAAATCATGGGCATTCATATGGAGATGGTCCCCCCTTTGCTGCTACAGTGCCTTGCGAAAGTATTCGGCCCCCTTGAACTTTGCAAACTCTCTCCAGAAGTTCAGTGAGGATCTCTGAATGATCCAATGTTGACCTAAATGACTAATGATGATAAATACAATCCACCTGTGTGTAATCAAGTCTCCGTATAAATGCACCTGCACTGTGATAGTCTCAGAGGTCCGTTAAAAGCGCAGAGAGCATCATGAAGAACAAGGAACACACCAGGCAGGTCCGAGATACTGTTGTGAAGAAGTTTAAAGCCGGATTTGGATACAAAAATATTTCCCAAGCTTTAAACATCCCAAGGAGCACTATGCAAGCGTTAATATTGAAATGGAAGGAGTATCAGACCACTGCAAATCTACCAAGACCTGGCCGTCCCTCTAAACTTTCAGCTCATACAAGGAGAAGACTGATCAGAGATGCAGCCAAGAGGCCCATGATCACTCTGGATGAACTGCAGAGATCTACAGCTGAGGTGGGAGACTCTGTCCATAGGACAACAATCAGTCGTATATTGCACAAATCTGGCCTTTATGGAAGAGTGGCAAGAAGAAAGCCATTTCTTAAAGATATCCATAAAAAGTGTTGTTTAAAGTTTGCCACAAGCCACCTGGGAGACACACCAAACATGTGGAAGAAGGTGCTCTGGTCAGATGAAACCAAAATTGAACTTTTTGGCAACAATGCAAAACGTTATGTTTGGCGTAAAAGCAACACAGCTGAACACACCATCCCCACTGTCAAACATGGTGGTGGCAGCATCATGGTTTGGGCCTGCTTTTCTTCAGCAGGGACAGGGAAGATGGTTAAAATTGATGGGAAGATGGATGGAGCCAAATACAGGACCATTCTGGAAGAAAACCTGATGGAGTCTGCAAAAGACCTGAGACTGGGACGGAGATTTGTCTTCCAACAAGACAATGATCCAAAACATAAAGCAAAATCTACAATGGAATGGTTCAAAAATAAACATATCCAGGTGTTAGAATGGCCAAGTCAAAGTCCAGACCTGAATCCAATCGAGAATTTGTGGAAAGAACTGAAAACTGCTGTTCACAAATGCTCTCCATCCAACCTCACTGAGCTCGAGCTGTTTTGCAAGGAGGAATGGGAAAAAATGTCAGTCTCTCGATGTGCAAAACTGATAGAGACATTCCCCAAGCGACTTACAGCTGTAATCGCAGCAAAGGTGGCGCTACAAAGTATTAACTTAAGGGGGCTGAATAATTTTGCACGCCCAATTTTTCAGTTTTTGATTTGTTAAAAAAGTTTGAAATATCCAATAAATGTCATTCCACTTCATGATTGTGTCCCACTTGTTGTTGATTCTTCACAAAAAAATACAGTTTTATATCTTTATGTTTGAAGCCTGAAATGTGGCAAAAGGTCGCAAAGTTCAAGGGGGCCGAATACTTTCGCAAGGCACTGTATGTTCTTCAGCACTCTGTGGTCCTGTTCTGTGAGCTTGTGTGGCCTACAACTTCACGGCTGAACCGTTGTTGCTCCTAGACATTTCCACATAACAATAACAGCTCTAGCATAGCAGAAATTTGACAAACTGACTTGTTGGAAAGGTGGCATCCTATGACCGGTAGCACATTGAAAGTCACTGAGCTCTTCACTAAGGCCATTCTACCTCCAATGTTTGTCTATGAAGATTACATGGCTGTGTGCTCAATTTGATACACCTGTCAGCAACGGGTGTGGCTGAAATAGGTGAATCCACTCATTTGAAGGGGTGTCCACATACCTTTGTATATATAGTGTATCTAGCCTGATAGCTCACCTCAGACATAGGAATTCAGCTAGCTATCTATCCTGATACCTCAACCCTAATACCTCCCCTCGGACATGGGTCTTATCATGGCTCACTCTGGGGGCTCTACCTAGAACCTCCATCACTTCCCCTCTCCCTGATGGTTGTCTACAGTTAAAGAGAGTGATGAGGGAGCCACTACCAACTACCACCCTCGGTTTTGAGTCATGCTTGTGGCTGGAAGTGGGGAGAGGAGGGGGGGGAGTGGGAGAAGATGGGGGAAACTGACGTTGTGACCATGCTGCATGGGGCTCCATCTGGAAAGCAGACATGGGTATGTATTTCTGATATTATGAAAGGGGAATTACAGAGAAGGAGGGGAGAAAATAGGTTCTGCATTCCAACAGGTTGCATTTTCACTAACCTGCTAACACTTTAAAAAATGTACTTAGCTGAACGAACTAGGCTGGTAGAGTAATTCGTACTTTGCAATATTCATATGTAGACCATCATAGTACATGAAATGTTTTGCCATTGTAACAGCTAATTGAGATTTATTTTCAAACAGAACAATGTCGACGTGATCCATAAGAGGATTATTGGAGGAGTTTGACCACACTCTACTTTTAGGGATCAAAAGATAAGAAGATGGCCTTACCTGAAATGAAGACCCAAAAGAGAAGAGAAAACGAGAAAGCACTATAATAAACATGGCTCTGTGATAACAGATGAATTTGCACCAAAATATATTTCGATCATTTCTCCAGACATAAACACACCTTTTACATTTCCATGAATTACATGTTCTCAAATCTCAAGTCATATTCAAAGATAATCATACCTCCTAGTATACTAGCATTTAGAATGCCACCCAGTATCCCATGGGAGGTTATCAAATTCCGCGCGGACCAGACACCTCTGCCTGTAGACCACAGTACATCGTGGCTGACCTCCAGTCCCTCCTGTCCCCACCCTCGCCCTTGTGCTGCGGTGTAAACACAGATTGTTAGGTTAGGGGTTAAAAGTGTTGTGCTTAGATTCTTTGACAGTAATCTAATTTCTCCTCTCTTGCGCATCTGTATTTATTTGGTTTTGTCAACACTCACAGCTCTTTTTTCTCCCTTTTGCCTTCTGTGTATTGATCCCCCCTAATGGATTGGATCTGATTCCAGAGCGTCTAACATGCTTTTGTATCCTCTTATTTTCACCCAGGAAAATCGATCTGGAAGGCCTGAAAATCAGCCAGGATCAGGTTTAAAGGAATCCACCATGGCAGAAAGACATGATGAGCAGTGGAGGAGTAGAGAGGGATGAGACTGACTGACTGATAGGAACTAGAACAATTAACAAGCCATATTGTCTTTTTTTCCTCGCTGTCTCCATCCAGCATCCAGCCTGGTTTATTTTTCTTTGTCAATTCTACCACAATGTTTGAAGAGATTTCAAAATTGTGAAGCATCTTATGTGAATGGGATTTTATTTTTTACTCTTTTTTGCTATTCTCAATGTAACGCTCAAACGATTGTGTGTGAAAATCAAACTGAGAGCTGAGTGTGTGTATCGTATCAGACTGTGAACTGAACTCCTCTGGGTCTTGTTACCTGCTGCTTACTGCTGAGGAATATGAAGGAAGGAACCATGAGAGTACAGCCAATCGATGGAGACCTCGTTCCTGCTGACACAGCATTCTCTCCTTGTGAGGTGATTTTATTGATTAATGCTATAATCATTAGCTTTTTAGTATATTGGCAGTGCCATAGTCTTAATATTTCCAATAAAGGGTATTATCTAACTGTTCATGGAGTGTGACAGAGGTATCCTTTCGACCTTCATTAATGTCAGGGCTAAATGTGTTGCTGCGTCTACCTCATCCCCCTGCTAGACACACACACACACACACACATATACACGCACACACTCACACACATGCACACGCACGGGTCCACACACACACACACACACACACACACACACACACACACACACACACACACACACACACACACACACACACACACACACACACACACACACACACACACACACACACAGATACACACACTGATGGAGCTGTGTTGAATCTGAGAAGGGACTAAATCAATGGCCGCTACTCTGGGTTTCAGTGTGTGGCAGGCCGGGTGGTGGTAGCCAGTCACAGAGGTGGTTGGTGTGTGATCTGAGTGTGAAAAGTGGGGGGTTGGGGGAGCTGAGGTACTCAGGGGGCCAGCCAGGGCCCACCAGGTCTGAAACACGAGCCCAGGGCCTGATCATTTATAAATGGGAAGATATCAATGGCCTCTGCCTTTTCACACAGCTGAGCAAATTGGAGGACTTGTCAGGAGTCACAACATGGGGGGCCAGGCAGGGGAGAAGGCTGCAGGAAGAGGAGCCAGGCTGGCGCTGCCTGGTGAAGCCTGGGTGGGAGAGGCCTGACAAACAGACAGAGAGACATCCAGGTCCCTCAGGGATCCTGGAGGAGCTGACACATGGGCTGTGTCCCAAATGGCACCTTATTCCCCATATAGTGCACTGCTTTTGACCAGAGCACTGTAGTGCACTTTATAGGGAATGGGGAAGCATTTGGGACACAGCCATGGAGAGGCCTCCTCTGCTCCAACACAATGGGAGATTCAGAATAGGGCCTTGCTGCTCTGAATGTCAGCCCTTATAAACAGCTCTTGAAGCTGCACTCTGATTTTGTAGTGTCTGGTTTTAAGCCAGGTTGTGAAGCCACTAGATAACAATCCAAATGTAACGCAGAATCCTTGATTGGATTGTAATAGCACACAAGCTGTGATGGTAATGTGTGGTAATGTGTTTGACTTAAGCTAGGTGGTAGAGAGGAGTTAGAATTTTGAATATATTAAAAAAATACAAACATTTTATTATTATGCCCTCAATAACATACTTTCCCCCCAATTTACAATGAACAGAAATATAAACGCAACATGAAACAAGATTTTACTGAGTTACAGTTCATATAAGGAAATCAGTCAATTAGAATAAATTCATTAGGCCCTAATCTATGGATTTCACATGACTAGGCAGGGGCACAGCCATGGGTGGGCCCGGGAGGGCATAGGATCACCCACTAGGGAGCCAGGCCCACCAACTGGGGAGCCAAGCTTGGGGCGGCAGGGTAGCCTAGTGGTTAGAGCGTTGGACTAGTAACCGGAAGGTTGTGAGTTCAAACCCCCGAGCTGACAAGGTACAAATCTGTCGTTCTGCCCCTGAACAGGCAGTTAACCCACTGTTCCCAGGCCGTCATTGAAAATAAGAATTTGTTCTTAACTGACTTGCCTGGTTAAATAAAGGTAAAAAAAAATAAAAAAAAAATAAAAAGCCCAGACAATCAGAATGTTTTCCCCACTAAAGAGCTTGATTATAGACAGAATTACTCCTCAGTTTCATCAGTTGTCCGGGTGGCTGGTGGAGGGAGGTCATGGGCTGGCATGGTGTTCTGCGGTTTTTACTTCGGTTGGACGTACTGCCAAATTCTCTAAACGAACATTGGCTTATAGTAGAGAAATTAACATTAAATTATTATTAGAACAGCTCTGGTGGACATTCCTGCAGTCAGCATGCCAATTGCATGCTCCCTCAAAACTTGAGACATCTGTGGCATTGTGCTGTGTGACAAAACAGCACATTTTAGAGTGGCACAAGGTGCACATGTGTAATGATCATGCTGTTTAATCACCTTCTTGATATGCCACACCTGTCAGGTGGATGGATTATCTTGGCAAATGAGAAATGCTCACTAATAGGAATGTAAACACATTTGTGCACAACATTTGAAAGAAATAAGCTTTTTCTGCGTATAGAACATTTCTGGGATCTTTTATTTCAGCTCAAGAAACATGGGAAACATTAATATTTTAACGCAGTATTCAGTGTAAATACTGAAGATACAGTACACAAGTAGAGCCTATATGACTATGGAAAACACATACAGTACTATACAGTAGTATACATACCAGTGGTAGAAGCTGCATCAACCGGACTCTTACATTTAGAAAGTCCCAGTGTTTGAAATGACCTAAGACCTTTCCTGTACGTCGGAAACTGCCCACGGCTGCCTGCTTGACTGTGCTTGTCATGAGCCTCCTTTAGGAGTAGGAGGAGCCTGTGGGCTTCTGTACTGCACCTAAGGCAGCTGGGTCTGGAGAGGGGAGGAGGTTAATAGTTCTCCGAGCCAATGAGCTGGCACAGAGCTACTGACCAGAGCCAATGAGCTGGCACGGAGCTCGACCAGAGCCAATGAGGTGGCACCGAACTCCTGACCCCCAAATAAATCACAGACTACAGTAGGACTCACCTAAGAGATCCGTCTGTGTGCAAAGTGACACCTCTGTGACCGGTCTATCACCGGGGCTGTAATGTACTGGAGAAGGGTCATTAAGCTCTGATATACTGGCTAATGGTCACTACCCTGCATCACCATAGTGAAGGGAGTACGTGATCATTATGGAGTGAAGTAAAACTATGTTTGGATTTTCAAAGCAAATAAAGGCCTCAGATATTCCTATGCTTCTGTCTAAGGGGTGCGGAAACACCTTACATAGGTGTGTACAGTATGTTATCAGCACACCGCATACCTCTCTCTCTCTCCCACTCTCTCTTTCTCTCTCTCTCTCTTTCTCTCCACCAGCCTCTGAGGATGACTACAGATTAAACCATCTCTTGTTCTCCTCACAGACTAGATATGATCTAGATATTATCAACTGGTTCAGGACTTTTAACAGTATCCTTTGCCGTAGACATGATGCATAAACATGAGACATAGACATGAGGCATGAACATGAACCATAGACATGATGCATAAACATGAGACATAGACATGAGGCATGAACATGAACCATAGACATGAGCCATAGACATGAGCATCGGTTTGGACCAGACTGTCAATCTGGCTGCTGAAAGCTATGGTTGTCATTACATGACTCATTTATGTACATTTCCATAAATGAAAGAAATACACACAACATAGGAAAAATCTAGAAAAAGCTCCGTAACCAAAGCAACATATGCAGGCTTTTAACCTCACTAAGAGGACAAACCAGTTAACCTATTATAACAGATACGTATGACTCTTAAAGGTGTGTTGTACCAGGCTAATTTATTATTCAATATCTGACCTTTATGTCACAAGATGGTGGATCCTTCCTGTGTGAGTGCTATAGATTAGTAATGTGACCTCTAATACTCCTGGGAAGAATATTCACAGAAATAAAAATTGAGCCAGATGATAAGAAATTAATGTCACTGGAGCTGAATAATTAACTCATACATGTTTTAATGTCATGGGTTTCCTGACACATCTTTGCTGGTGTCAAATCAAATCCCCAAATCTTAACCCCCTGGATCTACACACACACACACACACACACACACACACACACACACACACACACACACACACACACACACACACACACACACACACACACACACACACACACACACACACACGCACGCACACGCATACACACACACATACACACACACACATACACACACACAGAGACAAAAAGCCCTCACAGATTTATCACCCAAGCCCTGCTCCCGTCGGCATCACAGTGGCTGATTTTCTCATTTCATAGGCCACCGGGGTAGAACAGGCATGTGCTTGTTCAAATCCACCCAGCAAGACGGACCGGTCTCACAACACAAATTTCTCTTTAGCAGCTTAACAGATGCCAAGCAGGAGGGTTGGGGGGAGGAGGTGGGGAACATGGGGGGATGCAGGCAGCCATTGAGAGCCCTTGACACATGCTTCACCCATCATACCTACTGTGCAGACACACAGACAAGACAAGGACAGAGGGGAGAGAGAGAAAGAGAGAGAGAGAGAGAGAGAGAGAGAGAGAGAGAGAGCGAGAGAGAGAGAGAGGTTCTGGTGCAGGCTCTCTCCGCCAGCTCTAACATCCATGACTAAGAGGTGAAACACTGTGGGTTTTATTTATCATTCCATGCCACTGGGTTTAAATGATACCACGCCGACGCCGGCACTTTCTCCTCTGCCTTTCCTGTGTGGCAAGCGGTGCGCAGCTTCTCTCCAAATATAGAGATCATGTTTGTATTGTTTGACACAGAGGCCTGATGGAGTGGGTATTCTGCTCCTGCCGACACTCTGCCCCCCTCCCTGCCACAGCTTGAGCTATGAAAACAGCCCATCAGGCTAGCAGACAAGGCAGGCTATTAGGAAGGAGAGCGGGGAGCCACATGAAAGGCATCTGCCGCCCGACACATAGGAGAGAGGAGGCAGACGTAGCTAAACGTGTGTGTGTGTTTCAGTGTGTGTGGGGAGAGTGTGTGTGCGTGTGTTTGTGTCTTTGTGAGTGTGTTTGCATGTCCCACAGACTGAGAAAATCTGTGTTTTTGAACGCAGTGCTGTAAGACCAAATTTAATTGGATGCTTTTGAAATGATCCAGGCTTATTGATGTAATGGTTTGCTCATGGTGCGGTTGAAGAGGTACGCACGCCTTTAACAATACGTAGTGCCTCATTAGTGCGTAAGCTAACGCTAAGCATACTGGTTTCATACATACTGGGTTGTATAATCAACAGAAAGAATGCCGATAGGGCGTATGCTAACCATCCCCTTAACATACTGGTTTCATACTGATTGTATAACTAACAGCAAGAATGCTGTAACTGAGGTAGACTATGAGTAGGTACCATAAGACTAAATGGAGCACCTAAAGCTGCAAAATGGCTACTGTATGAACTCTCCATGAGGACAATTCACCTCACACCAGCCAGGGGGAAAAGCTGGATGACACCTGCTCTCTACCTAGACAAAATAAGGTAAGATGTGTTTCGAGAGCAACCCAAAACGACCTAAACAAATACTAAGCATTATAGAAGAGACATTCTATACAGTCCTTTTAAAAGAGCTTGTGTGTTCCAATGGCATGGCCCGACCCCTCTATCTAATAAATGAGCTACGGGAAATGATGGCAAGGCAAAGCCCCTTCCTTTCCCAATGTTAAAAGTTTAAGACGACAGAGTTCATGTTAAAAGTTGAAGACAGCGGTGTCAACATGCCATGCGAGAAGACACTGTTACACCTGTTTTTTTCTCTCTCAACTTAGGTGGTTTGGGGGGGAAGAGAGAGAGAAGGGGGAAACTCCTTTGATGCTGCTCCAGATGGATTTGCAGTGAATAAATAAAGAGGAGCCAGGAAAATATACAAGGCCCTGGGTGGGTAATGCCTGGACCTTGGCTGGGGAGCCAACCCATAGGAAAGGCCCTCTGTTAGGCATGAGATCACCAACCCCCCCCCCCTTACAGCGCCACACTGGGGCCTGCTGGGACACGGCGGGATGCGGGGGTTGTTATTGTAACATGGCTAACTCATGGGTCAACTCCCCAGCCATTTATTTAACACAGAGACTCCAACTGGGTCCTATATGCCATTATACAGACAACAGGGAGAGACAGACAGGGCAGGCCTCCCCATGTGAGGCCTTCTCTTCAGGGAGAGAGAGAAAATTCATCAGGTCAGGTCTCATTGAAATGTTTTAAATATCGTGTTCAACCTGTATTCTAACCTGAATATCATCTCTGGGTGCATTAGTTCATCTATAACCAGTGCCAAAAAATGAAGCAAATTGTGCATTGGTCCAGTTACTGATCAGATCAAACCCAACAATATGTTGTTTTGTACCCTGTTCTTTCCCTTCTGTGTTGCTGTTGTAATAATGTTTGTGCTTCCATACAAAGACTCCGGTTGGACATCTCTGGATGTCTGGGCTGCACATGCTGCTGTATTGTATCCTTGTTCCCACAAACAGATCACAATGCATCCGCGGCTCCCTCTGGGCAGCTCTCTGTTTGCTCTCGGAGCAGCTGTCGTGGAAATGTCCCTGTAAGCGTTCCCTAATTACTTAACATGGTCTGGGTCTAAACGGCTGCACCTCTTTTTAGCCCTCAACCAATCGAGCCAGGACTACCAAGCCAATCCTTCACTGGGCAAACAAACTCCTCTGCTCCTCTCTGCTATGTAGAAAGAGGCTGGGGGGCTGAGGGGATGGGAGAAGAGGAGGAAGGGGGGCGTAAAACACATTGCATCCCACCTACCCCCCACCACCTCATTTCCCTAGGTCAGGCCGATAGCCCCCCCCCCCCCATCCCCCTGGCAACCAGGCAGGACCCCACACACAACACTCCTCACACACACATCCCTGAGTCCACCATCCCCCTTTCTGCTCCCTCCACCACCACCTGGCCCCTTGCTCCCTCTGCCTCTCTAAAAGAGGGGATCATCGCTCAGCTAGCAGTCTATTGTTCAGCTCATGAAGTGACTGCTGGCCAATTAGCAAGTTAACAAGTTAAGAGGTGGACTCTGTCAAATGCAGAGCTTTTTCACCCCAGGGTCGCCAGTGGGGTATCCCAGGCCCGCTACAATGCAGAGGAGAGGGACCAGTTAAAATGGCCGCTGAGGAGAGGGGCTAAGGTCTGAGTCTAGCACGATGATAAGGAAATCTGGTAGCACTCCCTCTTTTAAGTCTGAGGGCCACTTTGTTTATATCCAATCACAGTGGAGCTCTAAAACCCAGAGCTCCGAGCGTGTTTTATTGCTGCTCAGAATCCAGCAAATAATTACAGCGGTGAGACGCTTTGCTATTCTTGGTTGTTTTATGAGGTTTGCGTAAACTCATTTGTAAACAAATCCACGTCAAAATTCCATATATTAACATTTTGGCTCACCTGTGGTCTCCAGGGGAATGCAGAGAGTGATGGCCAGACGAAAAAATAATAATAATCTCCCCGTCTTTATTACCTCAATAAGGTTGAACGTTTTACTTCATAACAAAGCAGGACCATATTTGTCCTTTAAACTGTGGCCATTTGCATTGTGCATATGGGGGGGGGTTCACAATCCATTCTATTGTCTACACGTCCTTTCAATGTCAGCTCCCTAAGCCATTTGGCCTCCACTCCCCCACCTCCTTGGAAAGACAAAGCCCCCAATTTGTCACGTCATGTCCAGCTGTTGACTGGCGGGGACCTCCTCTAGCCAGAAAAATAACCACAAGCTGGGGAAGCCAATGGTTTCTTCCCCCTGCCTTTCTGTGGGAATGTTTGCCCAAGGAGACAATGCAGCCACTCTGGGAGAGGGGGTCTCCCAGGGGGGTATCTATACACACCCCTGCACCCCCTTAACCCCTCCCAAGGAATGGAACCCTATTCGGAGCTGTCCACCTTGAAAAGGAGCACCATTGAGCTGAGAGAGGGTGGCAGAATAGAATCATTAAGCTCCAATAACCACACTGTGAGTGCCAGGACAGTGACAGGGTAGGGTAAACTGCCAGCTCACACACACTCACACAAACCTTAGTCCCCCCGCCTGGTCACTTTCCCTTTGTGTGTTCCCAGCATTAAGAGGAGCTAGGCTGGGGAAGAGACCAAGGCATGGGGAAAGAGACAAAGGAATGAGATCTGTGCCTCTATAACGGCAGGGAGTGGAGCACTAGAACAGCTAAGGAAAGAGTTATAAACTCCCCCTATCTATCTATAAGGGATACATTTAGACACAGCACTCATTTGTACAGTAATTCGGTAGACAAAATGGTGGTGGCCAAAGGCACCTGCAACCAATTTATACACGTGACTCATTATTATTCATGTGACATTTGACCCCTCGGGCCTTGTCTTCAAACCTTTCAATCCAAATTCTATACACTTACTGCCACATATCGACAGTCACAGGCTCCCCCCCTGCATTTCTAAGAAATATGTCCCTTTTTTTACAATAAGCAGTAGGCCTTTGGCCTTCTCTTATTTCAAGAGGTTCAAACCAACACCTATAATCATGAAGTCAAAAATCTAAACATTAAGACAGGGTAGCACTCTGGTTATGCTGTATTTGATATTTGGCGTGTGGTCGTGTCCTTTCAGGCAGAGAAAGGTGGGGTAGGTGCTCCCTGCTCTCCGTTTTAATGTGCTCCACAATTACAGCTGTCACAGCAGCCAGCAGAGAGGAGCCCACAGTGGTGGTGTAGTGTGTTATTTTCCCCTCCATCACCCCTTTACCCCAACCCTCATCCCTTTGCCCCAACCCTCATACCCCAAACGCCCCCACACACCTCATCCCTTTACCCCAACCCCCACCACACACCTCATCCCTTTACCCCAAACGCCCCCACACACCTCATCCCTTTACCCCAACCCCCCCCACACACCTCATCCCTTTACACCAACCCCTCCCCACCCACACCTCATCCCTTTACCCCAACCCTCATCCCTTTGCCCCAACCCTCATACCCCAAACACCCCCCACACACCTCATCCCTTTACCCCAACCCCCCCCACACACTTCATCCCTTTACCCCAACCCCCCCCCCCCCACACACCTCATCCCTTTACCCCAACCCCCCCACACACCTCATCCCTTTACCCCAACCCCCCCACACACCTCATCCCTTTACCCCAACCCCTCCCCACACCTCATCCCTTTACCCCAACCCCCTCCACACACCTCATCCCTTTACCCCAACCCCTCCCCACACCTCATCCCTTTACCCCAACCCCCCCCCCACACCCCAACCCCTCCCCACACCTAATCCCTTTACCCCAACCCCCCCCACACCCCAATCCCTCCCCACACCTCATCCCTTTACCCTAACCCCACCCACACCCCAACCCCTCCCCACACCTCATCCCTTTACCCCAAACCCCCCACACACCTTATACCTTTACCCCAAACCCCCCCCCACACCTCATCCCTTTACCCCAAACACCCCCACACACCTTATTCCTTTACACCAAACCCCCCCACACACCTCATCCCTTTACCCCCCCCCACACACACACATTTCATCACTTTACCCCAAACACCTCCCCACACCTCATCCCTTTACCCCAACCCCCACCACACACCTCATCCCTTTACCCCAACGCCCTCCACACACCTCATCCCTTTACACCAACCCCCTCCCCACACCTCATCCCTTTACCCCAACCCCCTCCACACACCTCATCCCTTTACCCCAACCCCACGACACACCTCATCCCTTTACCCCAACCCCCACCACATACCTCATCCCTTTACCCCAACCCCCTCCACACACCTCATCCCTTTACCCCAACCCCCTCCACACACCTCATCCCTTTACCCCAACCCCCTCCACACACCTCATCCCTTTACCCCAACCCCCAACCCCCACCACACACCTCTTCCCTTTACCCCAACCCCCTCCACACACCTCATCCCTTTACCCCAATCCCCCCACACACCTCATCCCTTTACCCAAACCTCCTCCACACACCTCATCCCTTTACCCCAATCTCCCCACACACCTCATCCCTTTACCCCAAACTCCCACACACTCCCATTCCTTTACCCCAACCCCCCACACACACCCTATCCCTTTTCACAGGGTGAAATATTGGAGGGAGGCAGAGAACAAACCCTCTCATAAATATTACCTCTATGAACGGAGAGGAGCCTCCACCACCAGAAAGGGGATGGGACGATATGGGTGGTGGGGGAGGGGTGATGGGAGGGGGTATATGCTCCTCATAAATTATTCCAGTGTGCAATAATATTTGCTTGGTGGAACGAGCCCCCTGTGGAGCGTTTGGCCTGCTGCAGCATCAGTAGTACTGCTGTCATCCAGGAGGCAGAGGATGAGAAGAGGAAAGGAGGAGGACAGGAAGTGAGGAGGAGGAGAAGACGAGGAGGAGAGGAGGAGGAGTTAATGAGAGGAGGAAGAGAAGAGGACAGGAGAGGAGGACCCAAAACAGTTAGTTACGTGACAGGGAACCTCCTCTATGGAGGAGGACAGGGTGAATTGAGAAGTTCTGACTACTCCAACCAGAGGAATATCAGAGATGGAGAGGGTAGTGACACCCAACCAAACACATACACAACATCCAGCCACACTCAATTGAGACGGGGCAACGCCCGACTAGTGATGCCTTTTCTCTGTGGATTTTACTACATTGATTCACTGGCTTCCCTGCTTGCCAGAGTGTAAACCAAACCAACAAGACAGATTGCAACTGACCTGGATGAAGAGCCAATGCCGAGGCCTTTTATTGCAGTGTGTAGGGAGAAAAAAACTGTGTCCAGGCATATCTTATGGGACACCTGTGTGTCTGGTGGACAATAGTCACTATCCCTGAGTGGCTCTGGGAGGGCCAGCGTCAGTTAACCCCTATACCAACCCCTATGCTCTGCACTACCCATTGTGTGGATAGTGGATGGTGGACATTTTCCATATGCCCTCCTGTACTGGATGTTGTTGAGCTTGAGTGTTCAGCCAAGGGCAGTCAGAATACACTGACTCATTCACTCCTCTACACTGCCATAGATTGGAGGAGATGTGAGGAGCTGTGTGACTGTATGCCTGGGGCTGGGGCTGGGGCTGGGGCTGGGGCTGGGGCTGGGGCTGGGGTTGGGGCTGGGGCTGGGGCTGGGGCTGGGGCTGGGGCTGGGGCTGGGGCTGGGGCTGGGGCTGGAGTGGGGTTGGGGCTGGGGCTGGGTTTGGGGTTGGGGTGGGGCTGGGGCTGGGGCTGGGGCTGGGGCTGGGGCTGGGGCTGGAGTGGGGCTGGGGCTGGGGCTAGGGCTGGGGGTGGATGGACCTGAGCCATAATCCAAGGCTCCCTCTGGGCATGGTGAGAGCAGATCAGCATCCTTCCTCTCCCCTCAGGACCCCCTTCACTCCCCCCAGCCCCAGCACATCCCTCCCATCCCATCAATACGCCTATAATCTCCACAGCCAATGTGCCTTGCCTGACTATCCCTGGCTCTGTAGGAGAACAAAGGGAGAGGGCAGTCAGGGTGTTATAGATCCCTGCTTCTCTCTGTTCTCCTTAAATCAGGTCACGGGGAGAATCACGGGCAGAGCCAGCCACCGTTTGGCAGGGGATTCAATTGGCCGCCACTCTTTAAGGCCGGGGTGTCAGAGGACACTGCTCGCCATAATGGGCCCCAATCTTCCTCACAGCCTGTCGGGATTCATTTACAGGCCTGGTAATGTGATGTTCTCTGTGTGTGTGTGTGTGTGTGTGTGTGTGTGTGTGTGTGTGTGTGTGTGTGTGTGTGTGTGTGTGTGTGTGTGTGTGTGTGTGTGTGTGTGTGTGCGTGCGTGCGTGCGTGTGTGTGTGCATGTGTGTGCGTGCGTGATGCCTTCTCTCCTCTTTCCCAGAGCTAGCCGGGAGGGTAATATTCACCCTGAACAACCTAACTAAATACCTCCTGCCTATTTGTCTCTGTGTCACACAACACGACCAAACAGCTTTTTCTCTACTGTGCTTTTCCATTCAATTGGTCAGCAGGATAAACACAGCACCTTTACAATCAATCAAAATACTACACCACCTAATTTTGAATATATAATAAACTACATGAAATGCATGTTACACTTGTATGGGGGTATAGGTTACCCCATCAATAGAGAATAATAATCTATGACCAAATGCTCGTCATTTCAGCCATTCAAAAATGGTGCAACAATTTCCATTTCCCTTGGTGGGCTTATTCATTTCTGGCCAGCAAGCAAATGTATGGCCTTTATTTCTGAATGTCAGCAGATTAGATGTAGAAAGTCAGGCCAGCACTTAAGACTAGAGTGGCTGGGTCAGACACAGGAGGTCACCATAAAAACCCAGCTCTCAGGTCACAGGGTGGCTATGAAAAACTCCCAGCCACCCAGGCCTAATCTCCCAGCTGATAGGCCAGGAGCCCTGACTGACAGGTATGGGAGCAAATGGCGTGCTAGTATGTGATACTTGGCACCAGCTGAGGGAGGTGAGGAGGTTTCTCAGTGCTCAGTCTGCTCTCCCAGAGGCCCAGAGGAGTCATAATCAGACCCTTGTAATACACTAGTACTTGTGTGGTCCCCTGGGCTCATTTGCATACTAATTACTGATTACAAATGAGAGGCTGGTTGATTGTGTTCCGCCTGTTCTGTGTTGCGGCTCTCAGATCCCGGTGATCCTGCTAAGGAGCTTATCCTCCGCCGCGTCATGCTGCCGACTCTCTCGCTCTACATATATACAGCTCCTCATTAGTATTATAATAAAGCACATGAAAGACACATAAAACATTATATACTGCCAAAGTGTTGTTTTCATACCAATTAACACTGGGCCTGATTTATCCTCTCTCTCACACACACATAGCACATACTGTCTGCAAACACACACACACACACACAGTTGGGTCTATGTGGTGGTGCTGGTGGTAGTGGCAACAGGGTTAGTGTGTTGGGGGGGGGGGGGTGTGTGGTGTGGGACTACACTACAACTTCACCTCAGGGGGTGGCTTTGAGAGGGACTTGATAGCAGCTAGCAAATCATCATGTTATTCTGCTCAGTTGGCTGGTGTAACAAGCTAAACTGTCTTTTATAGGTAGACACTCTTGCTGGTGTTGTGATCACGCAATTGTGTCATTTTGGGAGGAGATAGAGATAGGTTTTCGATTGCTGTAGGAAAGTGTGTTAGGCTTCGCTCTGTCTACTATCTCACTTTCTTTAGCCTCTTTCTGCCTCATTCATTCTCTCTCTCTGTCTCTCTCTGTGTCTCTCTCTCTGTCTCTCTCTCTCTCTCTCTGTCTCTCTCTCTGTGTCTGTGTCTCTCTCTGCCTTTCTCTCTCTCTGTCTCTCTCTCTGTCTGTCTGTCTCTCTCTCTCTCTGTCTATCTCTCTGTCTGTCTGTCTCTCTCTCTGTCTCTCTCTCTGTCTCTCTATCTCTCTATATCTCTCTCTCTATTGAGGGCCTATTTTATACATCTCTTTCACAGCTGTGACGTTTTGCCGACAAAATAGTGGGGTCTTTGCTTCTAACTCTGTAATGACTGGTGTGATATCAATGGGAGCTAGTGGCATATAGAGACACAGCATCCACACACTGATTATAAACCTACACAACTACACACTGATTATAAACCTACACATCTACACACGGATTATAAACCTACATAACTACACACTGATTATAAACCTACACAACTACACACGGATTATAAACCTACAAAACTACACACTGATTATAAACCTACACAACTACACACTGATTATAAACCTACACAACTACACACTGATTATGAACCTACACAACTACACACTGATTATGAACCTACACAGCTACACACTGATTATAAACCTACACAACTACACACTGATTATGAACCTACACAACTACACACTGATTATGAACCTACACAGCTACACACGGATTATAAACCTACATAACTACACACTGATTATAAACCTACACAACTACACACTGATTATAAACCTACACAACTACACACTGATTATAAACCTACACAACTACACACTGATTATGAACCTACACAACTACACACTGATTATGAACCTACACAGCTACACACTGATTATAAACCTACACAACTACACACTGATTATAAATCTACACAACTACACACTGATTATAAATCTACACAACTACACACTGATTATAAATCTACACAACTACACACTGACTCTAAATCTACACAACTACACACGGACTCTAAATCTACACAACTACACACTGATTATGAACCTGCACAACTACACACTGATTATAAACCTACACAACTACACACTGATTATGAACCTACACAGCTACACACTGATTATAAACCTACACAACTACACACTGATTATAAATCTACACAACTACACACTGATTATAAATCTACACAACTACACACTGATTATAAATCTACACAACTACACACTGACTCTAAATCTACACAACTACACACGGACTCTAAATCTACACAACTACACACTGATTATGAACCTGCACAACTACACACTGATTATAAACCTACACAACTACACACTGATTATGAACCTACACAGCTACACACTGATTATAAACCTACACAACTACACACTGATTATAAATCTACACAACTACACACTGATTATAAATCTACACAACTACACACTGATTATAAATCTACACAACTACACACTGATTATAAATCTACACAACTACACACTGACTCTAAATCTACACAACTACACACTGATTATAAACCTGCACAACTACACACGGACTCTAAATCTACACAACTACACACTGGTTTAAGCAAACACTGGTTGGTTCAGTGAGACGCTTGTCATTGCATCACATTGATAGCTTACTGTACACAAAATAACAGAGGGGAGACATGAATCCAAAATGACTGCACAGGAAAAAAGTATCAAAGTCTTATTGGCCTAACAATGCACCGTACGACTTCTCTCTGCGTCAAACTTGTGCAACACTGCCATAAGCCTATGGTAACATAAGCAATTGGTCATATGGCCTGACCAGCTAAATGTACATCCTGAGTAGTATGGGATAGGGCAGGGAGTTAGGAGCAGGCTTGAGATCTCCCCCCTCAGAGACATCTCAGGCAGGGGTAAGTGGCTGTCTCTCCTCCCCTACTCTGGGTGAGAGTTTTAGAGGTCTGGAGGAAACCCCAGCTGTCTCTCTCCTTTACCTATTCACAACCCAGTAATGGGTTCTTTCCCTGGGCATCTTTAACCAGAGAAACAATCAAAACCGAGCTCCATGGCCATTTCCAGCTACCGCTACTGCTGCTGCCACTGCACTCTCAGTTCCATTCTCATTTAGACGTGTCATTGGAAGCAGGCGATTATCCCGCATTTAATCATGTCTCTTTGCCACAGCCTGACCTTGGCCGAGATTTGTCCACAGTCTAGCCAACAGAGCCTGTAGCTACCGTGGATTGTGTTTATTGTATACTGAGTGAGTAGGGCTGTGTCGTGGTGGACATGGCACTGTGGGCTTGTAAAGTGATGGCCATAGCCTATAACAAATCCACTGTGTTATGGGAAAAGTCATAGAGTGCTGAGGATTTGACTCATTCGTCAGCGTGAGAGGGGGGTCCTGGCAAAGGAACAGACGGAGAGTAGCTGGGGTAGTTGTGGTGGGAGTTTATGTGAAACACAATCATGGAAGTCTCTGAGGGCAGATGTAGAGATAGAGTACTGGGTGTTTACAGCTGGGTAGACTAATAAAAACAAGATAATGTTGTTGAGGAATAACCGTGACTTCTAACATCTGCAGCTTGTATTGCCATGGCAACTCACTATGCAGATAATATACTTTTTATCAATCCCACAAACACATAGGCCTATTATTACTGAGCTTTCTGATACAGTCTTAAAAATGTAGCACCGTATCACCTGCTTATATCTGGTTCTGAATCTCTACGTCTCACATGTTCTTATATGTTCCCTGTATGACTTCCATCACATAAGGCCTCATTTTCTCCTCCATTCGGCCTAGTGCTACACAAGGTTAACAAAGCCCTTTATCAGAGAGCACTCTCACTCTCCCTGACTCCTGTCACATTCGTCTTAAATTTAAAACGGGGGGTGTGACAGTGCTTTGACACACTAGTCAGCGGTGTTCTGTGTCTATCTTACAGACCAGGGTGTAAGAGCTCATTGTCTCTGGTATTGTCCCAAATGGCACCCTACTTTATTCCCTATATAGTGCACTACTTTCGAGTCCTATGGGCCCTGGTCAAAAGTAGTGCACTTTATAGGGAAAGGGGTGCCATTTGAGACGTAACCTCTAGAGCAGCGGTAACCAACCGGTCGATCGCATTCCTTGTCGATCACCAAACATTTCTGTAGAAAAGCCAACGATAAAGGCTTGTACTCCTTTTTCCCCCCTGTGTTGTGCTGTTGCCGGTAGATGCACTTGATTCAGAAGCCCTGTTGCCGGTAGATGCACTTGATTCAGAAGCCCTGTTGCCGGTAGATGCACTTGATTCAGAAGCCCTGTTGCCGGTAGGTGCACTTGATTCAGAAGCCCTGTTGCCGGTAGGTGCACTTGATTCAGAAGCCCTGTTGCCGGTAGATGCACTTGATTCAGAAGCCCTGTTGCCGGTAGGTGCACTTGATTCAGAAGCCCTGTTGCCGGTAGATGCACTTGATTCAGAAGCCCTGTTGCCGGTAGGTGCACTTGATTCAGAAGCCCTGTTGCCGGTAGATGCACTTGATTCAGAAGCCCTGTTGCCGGTAGGTGCACTTGATTCAGAAGCCCTGTTGCCGGTAGGTGCACTTGATTCAGAAGCCCTGTTGCCGGTAGGTGCACTTGATTCAGAAGCCCTGTTGCCGGTAGGTGCACTTGATTCAGAAGCCCTGTTGCCGGTAGGTGTACTTGATTCAGAAGCCCTGTTGCCGGTAGGTGCACTTGATTCAGAAGCCCTGTTGCCGGTAGGTGCACTTGATTCAGAAGCCCTGTTGCCGGTAGGTGCACTTGATTCAGAAGCCCTGTGCACCAGATAGGCAAAGCGTTCCCATTTTGAACCATTTCCTTTGTCTGAAAATACAAATTCCACCTACCCGGCAGATCTGTGGCTAAATCGAGTGTGCCTACTGCGCTGGCAAATCGGATAGCTCAAATCACCTTGCCTACAGCTTCCACGACCCCGGACACAGCAAAGCTTGATACTGGCCTACGTGAGATTCCAAACCTTTTAAGACCTTGACCAGAAAGAAACTGTCAAAGAATACTACAGCAAAGAGCTGCTGTTTTTATGAGTTCAAGTCTAAGTTTTTATTCAGCACTGTCAGCACTGTTTTTACTCAACATTATTACGAAACATAAAACGCTCTTCTCTCTACCTCCACTCGCGCTGCAGCTGCAATGAATGAGTAGCTAAATATGTTGATAGCCCTGCGTTTTTATTATTATTAGCAGCTCTTCGTGTATATTTTAATATCAAGGAATATTTCACTTTCTCTGGTCACAGGAACATGAATTTGTGCATGAGGCAGATGTGGTGCGACTCGAGTTACGCCATCAGGTGGAAGACTGTCCCCTCTCTCTGGTCAGTCTCACCGGAGGAAAGGAAGGATAGACCAGGGACCGTGAGAGGTGGACCCTCTACCGCTCCTTCTCTCCCTCCGCTAAGACTAATACCGTGTTCAAGACAACTGGGAACTTGGAACTCGGAAATCGCCAACATCCGACTTCAGTGCGTTCAAGACAGCTGGGAAAAATAGTTTTGAGCGGTCATCCAACTCGGAATTCCAAGTCAGAAACTGAGGCATCTTTCTAGAGCTGAAGATCACTGACAGCATGATTTGACCTCTTTTTTGTTAGAGATCCCAATTGTCTTGAAAGCACCAAGATCATCAGATGCAGGTACCACGAGTCCAGTAAAATAAAACAAGTTATTTCAATGTATGCTTAACTGTGCCTCACAAGTGTTACACCAACTTATCTATTTTGTTACTGAAGCTCGAGTTTTGAAACATAATATGTTCTGAGAAGAACAATATTGGCAGAAGAGGCATATAGCCAACATGCTGTGATAATGTATTAGGCCCACTGCACAAACCTCGTTTTGTGTCAAGTTTTAAAAAAATCTGGGCGATACATCTTGGCTTGCATTTTGAGTGCTAAAATGATCTTGACTCAGAAAAGGTTGGCGACCACTGCTCTATAGTCTAGTCTACTACCACTGATATAGCCCCAGGTCGAACTGCTGTCTGAAGGCACCATGACACCCCATACATTACAGCCTGCTAATAATGTGGGGAATTCACATTCATGATATTGTAGCTATCTGTACGGGATCTAGCAGTGTAATATGATTGCCATGTTCCAATGAAATATTGAAGACCACCAATGCAAATAATGAATAAGGTTGGATATGTTGGATATGTTGGATGTGTGTGTGTGTGTGTGTGTGTGTGTGTGTGTGTGTGTGTGTGTGTGTGTGTGTGTGTGTGTGTGTGTGTGTGTGTGTGCGTGCGTGCGTGTGTGTGTGTGTGTGTGCGTGCGTGTGTCTGTGTGTCTGTGTGTGCGTGTGCGCGTGTGCGCGTGTGGACGCGCGCGTGTGTGTGTGTACGCGTGTGTGTGTGAAGTAACAGGGGAAAGAGCCAGAATGAGATAGTGTGAAAGGAAATCAATTCTGGCAGAGGTAAAGAGAGAGGGCATAAAACGCAGACCGATAAAATGTTAAAAGACAGAGACAGACAACGGGAGGCTGTTAAGATGGCCATCTATAGGCTAAGAGAGGGCAGGGATGATCAACATCTACTGTTATCTGCCATGTTTAGAAAGGTGAAGAGATTTGCACTTTACAAACGAGCACAGCTGTGGCATTACTGGGGAGTAGTCGTGGTAACGGGCCCGGGTTCAGGCAGGGGAGTCAGTCTGTCTGCACATGCTCAGAAGAAACAGAGTAAACCCCAAGATGTAGAGTATGTTTTTTCTTCCTCATCTCTATTTAAGGAATTATTTTGTGCATTTTGTGCATAAAGAAATTGTAAAGCACTCAAGCAATTGGCAAGTTAGAACGCAGAACTCTCAGAGCCCATGTCTCAGTTGCACCCAAATAACATGTTTGGTTGTGGAAGCCGAAGCCATTCTCCTGTGGAATCCGGGAGGAGGGGGTAAGAAGGGGGTATGATGAGGGGAGGAGAAGTGGGTTTTCCAGACAAGCTGGAGGGATGGGAGGGTGCCTCCAGCTCACCCACTTCCCCTATCCTCCCCTCTTCCCCTCCTGTCCTTCCTTCGTAAAAACACAGGACACTTCCAGATCCTCTGGAGGTTTACTGCTCAGCCTGCTAATTACTGCAGGACTACAGCCCCAGACACCTGTCTGTGGAGACCAGACACCATCACCACCATACAGCCAGGGAATGTGTCTCTGGAGACCAGACACCATCACCACCATACAGCCAGGGAATGTGTCTGTGGAGACCAGACACCATCACCACCATACAGCCAGGGAATGTGTTTGTGGAGACCAGACACCATCACCACCATACAGCCAGGGAATGTGTCTCTGGAGACCAGACACCATCACCACCATACAGCCAGGGAATGTGTTTGTGGAGACCAGACACCATCACCACCATACAGCCAGGGAATGTGTCTCTGGAGACCAGACACCATCACCAACATACAGCCAGGGAATGTGTCTCTGGAGACCAGACACCATCACCACCATACAGCCAGGGAATGTGTCTGTGGAGAACAAACACAAGACCAGTGCCTGGTCAAAAGTAGTGCACTACATAAAGAATATAGACCTCAAAAGTAGTGTACTATGTAGGGAATATATTGTCATTTCAGATGCAGCCTGGGACTCCCAGTAGTGTCAACTGTTTAGCAGGTGTAGCCTTTGTTTTTTAATGAGGAGTCTATGTAACCGATGTGAAATGGCTAGCTAGTTAGCGGTGGTGCGCGCTAATAGAGTTTCAATCTGTGACGTCACTCGCTTTAAGACCTTGAAGTAGTGGTTCCCCTTGCTCTACAAGGGCCGCGGCTTTTGTGGAGCGATGGGTAACGATGCTTCGTGGGTGTCAGTTGTTGATGTGTGCAGAGGGTCCCTGATTTGTGCCCAGGTAGGGGCGAGGAGGGAGACGGAAGCTATACTGTTACATCTACATTCAGGGACGTCAGGTGGTGTGATATTAAATATTTAAGACAGAGAGGGTGTGGAGGGGCTTGTAAACACCTACAGTTAGACATGACCTCCGCTACAGCAAATGTCACCTTGATGGCGTGGCTAGACTCCAGTAGCAAGGAGAGACCCTCCACCCCTCGTCTGGTTCCTACCCAGAGGAATTATAACAGTGGGAAGTGGTGTGTGTGTGTGTGTGTGTGTGTGTGTGTGTGTGTGTGTGTGTGTGTGTGTGTGTGTGTGTGTGTGTGTAACCACACGGGTTGGCTGCTGCAGGCTCCAGAGTCGCGGCTAGGGTTTGTTGAAGGAGGGGAAAGAGAGAGAGGGAGAGAGATAGTTGTAACTAAGAGGGGGTCTGGGATAATATCACATTCAATAGAGTCTGACTGATGCACATGCGCACAGAGTGGAACACACTGCTCAATAGCTGTGGCCTTTTAAGAGGCTGCCACACAGGTCGAGCCCATTCCTCATGCTGACTTTATAAAAGTCCCAGGATTCCCCCCTTCCCCCTCCTCCCCTCTCTCAGTCCTCTGCTGCTGGGAAGGCGATGGTGGTGTGAGTGGGTGGTGGAGGGGAAGTGGAGTGCCCCATACAATTAGGCCAACAGCTCCTTCATGGTAACCCTGCTGACTGACTTGAATCGCCACCTTTTCCATTCTTTTGTGTGGCCAGGTTGGCTCAGCCTGCTCCTCTAATTGAAAGTAAAATAGCTCAAGTGGGTCTGAGCTCAGGCGTCCTCAGTATGAGCTCTCTCTTTCTTTTGATGTGCATGCCGGGAACAAAGGTTCCCCCGCGGCTGCAATGGAGGGGATGATGTGGGCCTGAAGCAGGGCTGGGGCTGCCCGCCCTACCCTGCCATGAGGGTCCCAGCAGAGGAATTCTAACAGGGCACTGTGTGTGTATCCACTACTTCCTACCCCTGACCACTGTAGAACAGAACAGAGCCCAGTAGAGTCTCGACAGATAGACCATTCTGCACCTCTCAGACCTAGAAATCCCTCTTCATAAACAAGAGAGTGGAGGGAGGGAGGGAGGGAGGGAGGGAGGGAGGGAGGGAGGGAGAACGAGAAAGACAGGCTGACCCAGTCTGTTCCCCTTTCTAGAACAGGTCTGTCTGTCTGCATCTCTGATCCATCTGGCCCGTCCACATGGCTGGAATGACCATTAGGGGCAGCCCCTTTCAACACGGCAGGCACCACGAGTCATTGGCGTGGCAAAACGCAGAATGGTCATCCAGACCGTCCTATCAGAACCAATCACTTTCCCAGATGTCCAAAGGTCAGACAGGAAGTGGTCCTGAGGTCACCCCCTATGAAGCCTCTCTTTCCCCTCCCCCTGGTCTGGTCTGGCCCAACCAATACCGTCCACTAAAACAGACCAATCACAACCTGCTGGGGCTGCATGGGGCAATAGGGGTACTGGAGAGGGGGAAGGGAAGGGAGCAGTTGGCCAGACAGCCGTTCAGAAGGACAAAGACAGAGACCTTGACCACTACAATCAGAAGTGTCTGTCTGTCTGAACCATACATGTCCATGAACTTGTATAATTCACAAAGACATACAACACCAATGAGAGTATAAAATGTCATGGCTACAGTATTTACATATTCATAACTTTATGATGGCGAGCCTTAAAGGTCTCGATAATTGCAAGGAGAACACATGCCGACGTACAGTACGTGTCAGTGGGAAAATATAACTATTTGTGGTGACAGTGTCAGAGTGCAATGGCATGTCATTGTCACTGCATTACAAAAGCCATTATGAAAAATGTGGTAAGACATACTGACAGGCTTTTCCCCGTCTCCAACGAGCATGGTGTACTGTGGGAGGAAATTCAGTCTAAGAGAGTGTCCCATAAAACATTCCGTTACTGTATCTTCAGCTAAACTAGGACGTACATTTATGGAAATGCTTATTTTTTCCCCCGTAGCCAAACAAATCCCAAAGCCTCCAAAGTAAGATGTCTCACAAAGATGTGAAAACCCAATATATTTAAGATGTGAAAACTCAATATGATTAGGATGTGAAAACCCAATATATTTATGACGTGAAAACCCAATATATTTGCGATGTGAAAACTCAATATATTTATGATATATTTCCATTACGTAGCTTCTGACATATTTAAAGATTTTCCTGTTTTTTTTCTTCTTTCTTTCTCAAAGCCATCCTCAATGACATTTCCCCCTAGACTTGCAGTAGTTTGACTTTTCAACAACGGCAACAACCTCCTGTCTTTGAGAACAGCTGGATTCTAAACAGAAAGAGAGAGAGCGAGAGAGCGAGAGTAACAGAGAGCGAGAGAGCAAGGGAGAGAGAGAGAGAGAGAGAGAGAGAGAGAGAGAGTGGGCCCGGCTAAAAGGAACTAATCCTCTATTAGCTTTACTGTTAAGGCAATCAGACCCAAAAGCCTTTGTTCAATGGGTTCCAAGAACATTTGCAATACAGTTAAACTGCTCTGCCCAAGGACAGGCCACCGGAAACCTGGCTCACACACACGAGCTTGCACGCGTCGTGCACACACACGTTCACAGGTACACATGTACGTATGCACAAATATGTACTCTCTGTCTGTCTGTCTGTCTGTCTGTCTGTCTGTCTGTCTGTCTGTCTGTCTGTCTGTCTCTGTCTGTCTGTCTGTCTGTCTGCCTGTCTGCCTGTCTGTCCGTCCGTCCGTCCGCAGTGGAAAGTTACCTCCCAGAACAGATGTCCAGCTAGTCGTGAGAAGGATGGACCAGAAGGATGGACCAGAAGGATGGACCAGAAGCCATGCTGGTTCTCCTGCTCAATACCAGGGCATCAGTCTCTTTAAAACCAGCTTTAGCACTCCATGTCCCCCAGTCAGTATTTGCTTGAATGATTTGTGGCGTCCAGGGACAAGGGATGTGCCTTTTTTTAGTAAGCCAACAATCCAACTCCCCCCTCCTCCCTCCCCCTTCCACCCTGAATGCTTTGAGTCTCTTCCCTGCTGTCTTTGAACCGAGATCAGAGGGAAGTGTTTCGGCACAAATGATGCTGGTCGATCAGGTGCATGGATAGTCCCCTTTTGAGTGGTCTGTTGTTTTAATAATGCGACCCCCTCGTTCCTCCCTCACTATCACTCCCCTGCCTCCCCTGCCTCCCCTGCCTCTCCTGCCTCCCCCTCTTCTCCAACCTCTTTATCCTCTTCCCCTTTTCAAAATCATTACAAACCCTTGGATTTGTTTCACCCTGCAAACCTCACAATTACTAGTTGTACAAAGGGAACAAAGTGAAGACAGTTGGGAACATGGGTCCAGAGGGTCCATCCCATGACGGATGGATGGACAGAGGGGGGGGGGCTGCCCTAACCCCAGATCAGCCTGAGAAAGTATGAGACGCTTTCAGAGGATTTACCCAGATCCCCCTGGCCTGATCCCTGCCCAAGAAAGACATAACTACCGTACTTATCAGGAAACGGTCAAACAAACTATGATGGCTTGAGAGGGAGCTAAGTACAAACATTCTTACATGCGGTAGATTTCACAGGTCGTAAAAAATAAATACAAATTGGCAGGCAGCATCAATATGGGGGTTGAGGGTTCAGATTCCTTTAAATTCAATCAGGGGAATACAGGAGCCGTGTCCTCCGACTCTCCAAGAACACTTTTAATGTGTGTGTGTAAGTGTGTGTGTGCATGTGCATATGTGACCGACCAAACACAAAAACCGTCCAAACACAACAACAAAAAACAGGTGGAAGGAGATTCGTAGAGATTCTGCTTAACAACCGTTCTTACACATGTCAAGACACCAAGCCTGTTTATCTGCGAGATATAAAAAAAATGCTGAAGCTTTGATTGAGTAAACCAAAGACCGTGACGTGAGCAGTCAACGGAGGGTATAGACAGGAAGAGATGGTTTCAGGGCCGCTGTGCAATTTTGTGTAAATTTTGCTTGGAAAACACAGGGTATTTATTGTGAGCTATCATATAGCCCTGTCAAAGCCACCGCCAATTATTGCCATTAGGCTTCCATTCTGTCACTGCCTGTCCCTGTGTCCCTGCCCGCCCTCTTCTCTCAGCCCTATAATCTGCCCTCACTTTTGCTCCATCAGGCCACCAGAAGCAGGCAAATTGTTAAATCTGTTCCCTCTCTTTGCTGCCTGTCTGAGGCAGAGGGCTGGGTGCGACAGACGTAGGATCTTAATATGATCCCCTGTTGCCGGAGAACTTTCCTGCAATGAAGGACATTTTCAAATTGTAGTGTATTAAAGGCTAAAAAAGGCTTCTGAAGGTTGTAATTTCTACTTTGACATTTCAGACTTGATTTTATCTTACGAGAAATGTATCAAACCCTACAAAAATGTCCATTAATTAATGAATTCATATTTACAGTTGCTGTAGGATTTTTTTCCCTTCTGTAGAAAACTGGCTCAAATTAAGATCCGACATCTGTAAGTCTTTTTAATTTTTCACCATCCTGGCCCTTCAAACCCAGTGACAGGCGCGGGGAGACCTGAGTGATGTTTGTATTGTGTGCACTGAATTGAAAAGGAAATGGCCATTAAAGTGTGGTGGTGCTGGTGGTGGTGACGAGGGGCGGGGGGGGGGGGGTATGTTACTGTGTCACTGCACTTCTGGCTCTTTTGGCTGTTTGCTACCGTGTTGCAACAACCCGTCATTGAGAGAGACACTTCCGGCGGATAGGCTCTCTGCTCTGCTCTGTACTGTCTGTCTGTGTGACAAAATAAACCACCACTGCTCCACATGACTCTGACACTGTGAACAGGAAGACATTATAGAGCCCAGGGGCTAAAGAGTAGTATAGGAAACCACCTGCTAGTCTGGTAAGTACTGCTTAGTTTATGGAGGCTAAATAGCCTCTCTATCCTTCTAGGAACTACAGCGTATGAGTCTTAAATTGCAGCCTATTCCCTATATAGTGCACTACTTGTGACCAGGACTCATGTGGCCCTGGTCAAAAGTAGTGCAAAATATAGGGAATAGGGTGCCATTTGGGACACACATGAATGAATGTGAGCGGGGGCTGAATGTAAAGGGTGTAGGGAGGAAGAAAGGCCCACCCTAGTGCAGCACCCAGGGCCAGTGCAGTCACAAACACAGCGCAAATGAGTGAGAAAAAAAACACTGGCACACCTCCCTGGGTGATGTCGTCGTCCCCCCCCCCCCCCCCCCCCCCAAACCCTCCACCCCCTTCTCATCCACCCTGGACCAGGGCTAAAATCTCCCCATTCAAACCCACTGCCAGTCCCCATCCTACTTCGCCTCGCCTCGCTACTCCAAAACAGAGCTCCCACCCCCATCACCCCAACCACACAGCCGGCCAACAATGCTCAACATAGAGGGCTTTAGGGACACGTCACTCTTTTGTCCCCTGTGTCACATAAACACAGCAACACTAGGTAGAACCCACAAATATCCACGCTTTGGTTTCTGTGATACACCAATGTGTAGGTGAGTGTGATCCAGACGTGTAGCGTAGTGTGGATTGATTGTGGGTGGATTTGGAGTCAGAGCAACAAGGCCCTGAGTTCAGAGTCACAGCAAGTGGTTGTGTTGAGGAGCACATTCAGCTGCAGCCCAGCCAGTCCCCTGCCTGTGTGGATCATTAGGACTATCACAGCCACTCAAGAGGGATTAGGTGACTTTGAAAAGGTAGTAGGCAGCTCCTCTCCTCTCTTCTCAATGTCAGCTTTGACTGGTGACCACTTAAGGGCTATCAGGGATGGACTTTAATGGTTCTCTCTCTGCCTGCTGGTGGATGCTGCCCAAAGGTTGTTGTTCCTGTGGAATCCCACTGTGCCCGCGTGTTATCCAGCGTTAGTAGGGTATCATGCTGAACACTGAGCAAAGTTATCAGTCCACTGTTGAGGCCGCATATATGGTATAACCACAAGCGTACAGATATATGGTATACGCACACACACACTCAAACATACACACATTGGGATGAGAGAGAGGAAGTGAGGGTTCAATATTGAGAGGAATGTGGCTTACTCCGGCTCCCACACTCACAATGAGCCTGATGAAACACACTTTCACTTCGCGCTCGCAAAAAAGGTTCATTTAATCATGTGTCAAATTGAACGTTTTGTATAAATGTTTCCACAAGTATAGCAACGTAAAAAAACAAAGAGGATAAACAGAAAAAGTAATTTGGCATTATTTGTGGACAATGAGAATTGTCGTTCAAAGTCAAACATAAATAACTACCCTTAAGTCTAATATATTACTCTCTTCACTTCCTATACTAAAGCTGTGTTGTAAAAATGCATCAGGAGGGAAAAACAGCTATTCCTTAACTTGCTCTTTTTGCTGCTTCAATGAATACAAACTTTGTTCATAGATGGTTCTTAAAAATAGCCAGGACAGGAATCCTCCCCTCTTCTCCCTCTCTTGCTCTCTCTCTCTCTCTGGGGTTTTCAACTGATTTGAGGAGAGAACAAATGCAGCAGCAGTCAATTGTTTGGAGAAGGAATTAACACAAAAGGCTCATTTCTGTGTGGCTCTTTTCAAGTCTCCCGGATAATGTCGATCCCCTGTTTTGTGTGTGCGTTTTCGGGGTCACGGAGGAGGGCACATTAAGCCAGCACAGGCAAGCTGGTCATTTTTGCTGCAAACTCTGGTGGCAATTTCCACCTCTTTCCTTTCTTCTTTCTCCTGCCTTTCTTTGGCTTTAATACAGCACCAGGGGCCAACAGGCCTTCTTGGGATGAAGCTTTAAGACACCCTAGCCTTTATTGAGATGGTAGAGTACTTCAATGCAAACTAAAGAAATGGAGAGTGGTGGTGGAAGGGGGTGGGCAAAGAGGGTTGCTGCTATAACGTAACCCCCCCTGCTCTCTCTGCTAATTGTGTGAGAGATAAGATGGAAATTAAGCAAAAAGAGAGAGAGAGAGAGAGAGAGAGAGAGAGTAGCATGCAGCTCTCCCTCTCTAATCCCCCCCCCCCCCCCCCCCCCCCCCCCACACACACACACACACACCAAGATGAAAGCTGCATCCACTTTAAAGTGGATTAGACGAGCAAAACATTGAAACAATGGGAGGTGAAAAATCAAATTAGGCTCTTAAACATCAAAAAGGGGGCCCCTTGAATATCTAAGCGTCCTCCTCGCTAATCTGTTTACTTTTGGTGAGCCATATATTCATCAGCAGCAACACAACCTGTTCCCCACGAGCTGAACTCTGGAATACAGCACAGAAAGACTGGCCTTTTCTGCCCAGTACAAATAAATATATCTACATCTATTGGCACATTTAAAGAGAGAACAACCAGTGGCTCTGGAATGTGCTCATCTCACTGAGAGTAGTAGTAGCCTGATGAAAGATAGCAATAGGAGAAGAGGAGAATCCACACCACACACAAGGGTGTTCTAATAAGATGGTTCAGGACAAACTCTACTTCAGGCAATTCTGTTGTGCAATCTCTCTCCCCCCCTTTCCTCCATCTCCCCCCCCCTTTCCTCCATCTCTATCCCACCCTCTCTTTTTCTCACTCACATGCACAATTTATTTATTTCTCTCTCGTTCCCCCTCTCGTTCTCTCGCCCTCTCTCATTCTCTCTCTCTCCCTCTCTCCATCTCTCTCCCTCTCTCTCTCCCCCTCTCTCTCTCCCTCTCTCCCCCTCCCTCTCTCTCCCCTCTCTCTCTCCCTCTCTCCCCCTCCCTCCCCTCCCTCTCTCTCTTTCTCTCCCCCTCCCTCTCTCTCTCTCTCTCTCTCTCTCTCTCTCTCTCTCTCTCTCTCTCTCTCTCTCTCTCCACCCCTTCATGTGGAGGGGGTAATTTCCACTAAAGAATACCCCAGCAGTGTTCCATGTTGCATTGTTCACGCTCAGCCTCCAATTTGCTCTCCACATTCTGCAGCCACGTCCGAGACGTTACGCTGGCTTAAGAGACAAATCGCACACACAAAAAAAAGCAAGAGAAGAGAAAAGACTAACCCTTCACAGCAATGCAATTATCGCAGTATTTGAAGCCGGCAGCCGCCGCTCCCTGGCTTTTGTGGTGGGGCTTCTGCTCTTCGCTGGTGCCCTGTACTTTAGCAGCACACCTAATAGCCATAGCAGCAGCAATTTTTACGGTACAAGACATTAACATTGCTACACTCCCCAACAATGCCCACATTGAAAGGGGACTTCGAAAAGAGCAGTGGCTCCGCCTGCTTAAGTAGGTCACAACCTGCCAGTGTGAAAGACAGCGAGTTTATTACACCTTAGGAGAGGAGAGGGATAGAGAGACTGGACAGACACAAGATGAAATTTGATTTAACAACATCGATGGTCTGTCCACTAAACCATTCGTCAACTACCACTTTGATTGTGCTCTGGTGATAATACAGCACCTATACCATCCAAGTACATTAAACATTATATCCCCCTAACAAAATCATCTATTGCCTCTGCCATAAAATGTGCAATACCATAACCTGTCTTTATAATCTAATGCCATACCAAATGGTAACTCCATTTTACACTATAGACTTAATGTAAAAATTCACCAAGACTACCGAGAATCACAGCTGTTTTGCTATTAAAAGCGAGACTATGCATGTTGCGGAAATGGTCCCTAAACCACATTGAGTGTGTGAAAGGCGAGCAATTTTACAATTAGCCATAGAACGGAGTTTATCATGGCAATATGCCCTCACACCTAAGGTAAAATACATACAATTATTATAATTTACTGTGGAACTTCTGCAACTCCTCTAATATAATCATTAATTCACCAAAATATATCATCCAATTGCAATAGGTATTAGATATAATCTGCAAACAAATTAAATTGTATGGAAACTGCCTGCAAGCCCACTTCTCTGTTTCTGAAGTGTTGGCATTTCCTCTCCTTGCCAAATTGCATTTGTTCATTGTCCAGTATTAGGCTTTGTGAAACAAGTCTGAATAAATCCTATGCCAAGAGAATAACGCACCATTAATTACTGTCCCAAAATTATGTTTTTTTTATCTCGTTGACTTCATGTCAAGTCAGAGGTCTGACCTATGGTCAATGCACTGTTCCGTTTCGAGATAGAGATACACTGGTCGCATGCAGCCAAGAGAGCCCCAGCACAGCTGGCGCTGGGGGAATAGCGGGCAGATGAGCAGAAGGGGGTGCTTTATACAAAGGCGTTATAAAGAGAAAGTTAGACACAAAGAAACAACGAGCAGCAAAATGTGCGACAGGGAAAAGGGAAAACCGGGCGCACTCCCACACAAAACAAGAGAGCGACCATTGAAAAGACCATCTGTGATTTGAAATGGATGAGTGTTTTGTGTCCTACATTTTGCTTCACTAAAAGGGAGGAGCAGTGAATGGGTTGCAACCAATCAGTAACTTAAAAAGACCATAAACAAATAAATGTGAGAATAGACCCCTTTAGCAGCCCCCAACACAGGACAAATTACACGGGGCGATTTGGCAGCACACAAATATACCCCCCCCCCCCCCCCCCCCCGCAAAAAAAAATGGCAGGACAGAGCTATTTCCAAAAACAAAACTGGAATTAACCTTGTAGCTAGGCAATTTGAATAAACACACTTCTTCCAACTGGCAGCGCAACGTAAGATATAGGCAAAGAAAACAACAACACTAGCTCGAGTGTGTGAACATTTCACGCCTGTTTAATGATGTTAAATTACTTGGGATCATTTAGACGAATTATTTCAAATTACCGTTATTGATCGGCAATTGATCTAATAGGGTGTATGTGTATTATACATTAGCCTGCGATTAGTCTGCTATTCTAGATAATAGGCTAATAGTAATAATAATAACAACAATAATCTATTGATATTGTCCTAAGGTTACAATTAATAAAACATGGCCCTGTATTGTTCTATCTTTCTCCTTTGTTTTCTATGGAGGGTTGTTAGTCATTTTGTGAGCTCAGTGTAGCTGTGTTCACATTTCAGATTGAGTGCAGCAATTAATTTACATCCGACCCTTTTCAATTCATTAACAGCTTCTGCATTCATACACCTCAATTAGCATGAAATAAATATGCATAAGTCATCTTGTTTTCCAGTTGCTATTCTCTCTTTTCAACATGCTTTGATGTTAACGTTAATTTGCATTAAGTGTCATTTAAATGAGCGTTAATGACGTAGACCTACCTTTATACTAGGCCAACGAGTTCAATAGGCATGCAAAATAGGGTACTTATATGGCTTCTGAAAAAACGAATCACGTATTTTAATATCTTTATTATTATTACTATTATTTATCTGTTATTGTTATCATACATTACATAATACAAATGATCATAGTTGAGTTTGCGATCAGTTTCATCACATCATCTACGAACCTGCTACATTGTTTTTAAAACTCCCGATCATCAAATATACAGGTCAGTAGTCGAGCTGTGCAGTCAGGAGGATGTTTAAAATGATAGACTTTTTAAATGACATCATTCATTGAAGCACATTGACATGAAGCCATTTAGAGACAATGAATTACCTCGACGCCCATAAAGCTAACTAATGTGAAATATCACATATTTTAATCAACTTGAGGAAATTATTGCTATTCTCAAAATGTGGACCTGAGCCGGACACATTCATGGCAGTTTAATCCAATAAACTGGTGGAAGATCTTTGATTTGTATCCATTAAAAATAGTACTTTATGGTTTAATTCCAAAAAGTATCACGGAAGGTTAACGACTCCTAGAGAACCCTATGGTTTTTAATTGCGCACCGACAGTGTTTTATTGTGTTAAAACTAAATTCTTGAAACCAATTTTTCAGCTAACTGGTTCCTGTGAGCAGCGTTAAATCACATAGGACTCTTAGAACATCGTTCGTCTAGAGGACGAAATAATCATTTACTTTTAGAGTAAATGAGGAAAAGTTAAGTAGGCCCCGTGGTTATAATCTGGATCCAATATATTCTTAAGGTGCTTGATAGCAGGACTTACTCTTAAAGTCCTTCATTACTAAAAGCTATTCAATTACTCGGCCCAACAAACCTCCAATTTACTGTAGCCTACTGATACATGCATACAAGAAAATAATACAGTGAGTATTTATGGTTTGTGGAGAACTTGTAATACTGCAAAGTGTTGGAGAATTGTATCAGAACGATCATCATGTGTAGGCCTACATAATATATAACCCCTGCCTATATCCAAATATATTCAGTAAAATGTCTACTTTTAATTCTAAAGAACCTATTTCAAGAACAAAAATAATGTTAAGGGTTAACATTTTCACAAGTCACTTCAAATGTGATAATCAAAGATATACAGTATCTATGTATAATTGATTGCATAATCATTTTCCCTCCTTTCTGATGCCATGTCAAATGATAGACTTTTGGCGTTTGATTTACCAGTCTAAATGGGTTCCTGGGACCGGAGGATGAGGAGGCTGCCTTATGAAGTGAGTTAAGTAACAACCTAAGGAGGCTTATTGACCAATAGAGTTTGCTGAGCACTAAATTCTTAGGCAGAACAAAGCAGTGAATGGGTGAGAAAGGAGAGGAGGGAGAAAGACGTGGGGAGGAGAGGTGGTGTGGTCCTGGAATCTGACTGGGGACTGTGTGGGACAGTGTGACCTAGGCGGGGGTGGCTGATGCTGGGCCTGGGGGTCTGACCTGGGGGTCTGACCTGGGGGTCTGCCCTGGGTCTGCTAGCCTGTTGCCTTCCCTGGGCTCTGGGCCCACCCTACTCAGACCTAAAATGACTGGACCCCCCATCTTACCAGCTCAACTCTCCAATGGACTACTCCCTCGCGCACGCACACACACAAACACACACACACGAGCACTGTTAGGTGTTAATCCTTATGGTAAGTTACATAGAATACAAGGAGTGATGAGGAGACAAATAGACTTAAATAAACAATTATACATCCAATTAGCTAATACCGAGAAGTCCAGTCATGCCAACTGTCCGATCTCTCTGAAGGGTTGGACTATAATAATACACAGCAAACTTCATTAGAAACAGCTGGCTGGCACGGAAGGGGGCGGGTAGCGGGATGCAGGGCTGATGGCACAACACAATGATTGTGTCCCAAATGGCACCTGATTCCCTGTATAGTGTGCTACTTCTGGTCAGGGCCTGGTCGAATGCACCATGTAGGAAATAGGCTGTCATTGGGGCCACATACAACAAGGCCTAATGGATGGGAGGGAGTGCAGGAGGTTTTTAACAGCAGTTCCACAGCCAGTAGCCATTAACAGATTAAAGCAGCCTTGGGCCTCATCAGTAATGCATGCCTACAAAGTAACTAACTACTATTAAACTGCTATGCAGGGTACAACACCATGCAGTTGCTGGGTATGAGCATCCTAAACATTTGATGTATTTTACAGTGACAAAATGCACTGGGAGCCTATGCCAGAAGCCAGAATCCCCCCCCCCTAACCCCTCTGCTTGGCTAGGACAGAGGGACAGGGGGACAGGGACGGGTGCATACGGGGGATTGTTCCACCCTGGTTGTTGGCAGGGGTTTCCGATTTCACGGCAGGCTGGGTGGTGCCATTGAGCAGTCATCATGCTCCCTTTCAGCCTTTCAGACAACGTTACCCTCTCCTCCACCCTCCTCCTCCTCAACCACAGCCACCCACCCGCCAGCTCCATCCACCAGTCGACAGCTCTGCTCTCCCATTTTAACCATCTTACCCCCTACACCCCTCTCCTCAGCTGGCCTAAACAAGTGCACCTCTCACCCTGCAATTTCTAGCCTCTTCAGACTACCTTCTCAACTCACTCGTTCCACATAATTCTGAGCTTTTCACTTCCCAATGTCTCCCACACTTTCACAATGTGAGACTAAATATTGTAGTTTTACCATGAAATGTATCCTTTTGAAATAGGTCCTTCTGTCCACTACCAGGAATTTTATTTCATTTTATTTCAGTCTAATGACATTACGTTGATATTAAGTGAGAACTGTGGTGTTCTGTAAGGGTACCGCAGGCTGAAAGTGGATGATAATGCTCAGAGACAACCCACAGAGAGAGTACCCTTTGGGCACAGATGTCAATTCAACATCTATTCTACATTGGTTCAATGTAATTTAAAATGAAATGGAAACAACGTTGATTCAACCAGTGTGTGCCAAGTGGGAATGGATGGAATGGGAGCAGAAAGAAGGGAATCAGTGAACACCAACTCTCTCTCTCTCTTTCTTTCTTTCAATGCTTTTTTGTTTGCGTGTAAAGTCTCCTGTCCTTTAAAAGCGCCGAAAAGTCCCCCTTTTCTCCTTTAACAAACTCCCCTCTCTTCTCGGTGTCTTGGAGTGGTGTAATTAACATGCAGCCGGGTGACTTTTCCCCTCTTGTGTTTCCCCCTCTCTCTAAAGAGAACTTAATAAAATGTGAGTCTGCAGGCCATCACAAAGGGACAGCACTGCTGCTTAATTTCCATTAGAGAAGCCCGAGCTTTCACACAAAATGTCTGGACCAGGAGTTCATTCTTGCCAATCTGCCAGAGTACAGGTCGGGAGGACGGCAGGAAGACCGCAGAGGGAGGGAGGGGGGAGAGGAGGAGAGAGGGAGGAGGGGGATAGAGGAGAGGGGGGTGTTCTGATGGAGACTGAGACAAGCACACAAACATACACTCATACAACCAAGCCTCTACGGCTGAACAACCAAACACGTTGGTGGTGGGTCCAGCCTGGTGGTGTACTCTGTAATACCTCAGACAGTTAACAGAAACAAGTCAGGCAGTTCAGCAGATGCCTCTCGGCCAGATCGCTCACTATCAGGGGGTAATTCGGACTAATGTTATCTTAGGGTCAATTCCAGCCCAGCATGTCAAAGCCTGGAGAAAAAGTGAACAGAAGAATAAGAATATTTATTCTATTCATCCCCATCAGCCGTTGATTAGAAATTCCATTTGTTAAAAAAAAAAAACTGCAGCAAAAATATATTTCATTAAACAATGACTAATGGGTTTTGTATTAATGAAACACTTGTGTAGATGTGAAATTAATCAAAGACGGGTAAATTGAAAGAAGATATTAAAAGTTAAGGGGAGCTAAGTAATTAAGCTCCCAAATGATTTGACTAAGATAAACTCAGGAGGCATTCGGTGCTGCACATACAGTACCAACTGATCCCAATAGCATCAACACACAGTCTGCACACAAGTGTACTGTCTATCCTTAATATATTGAAAGCTACTGTTTAGAGGCAAAGAACAAGCCTACTGCAGCACCCCCTACCATGAATCCACTGACGCTTACTAATAAACGTTGCAATAGTTTAGTTCAAGGTTCCCAGAGAGAGAAAAATGACCCCCGAGAGTTTCCCTCCGCACCACATCATCCCCCTTTCCTCTCCTCCTCTCCTCCTCTCTTCTCAACATCCCTACTAAATTATTCAGGACCAATGCTGCAGTATGCTTGATTAAGTTTTAATTTCAGCAAATTACCAGTCGGCAGGAGGCTACAGCACTGAATCATACGGCCACTGAGTTATTTATCAGCGTTGAAGAAGATGTGGCGGCAGGCGTTGTTACCTCCCAGCTGCAGTCCAACCTACTAATCTACTGTACGTGGTGATGGACTTCATTGTGTAAACAGTCAATAGGGCCCATTAAGAAGAGGAGGAACAGATATTTCACTCAGGTGCCTGTTGGATCGTCTCAGTCAGGAAGGATGGAAATATACTGCCAGCCAGCTCCTCTCTGGCTATGGGATCAAGAGCTGCCTGTTGGCCGCCCACCGTCAACTCTCATGCTGTCCAGCCCCATCATCACTATCATCAGGGGTGAAAAGGCAATGCTTTGGAGGACGTAAGTGGTAGTTAGGGAAATCATGGTGCTTATCAGGAAAGATGCATGTTTAGGCCCTTCGGTGGGCCACAGCTCTAACCACTAGGCCACTGTTCTAACTGCAGGTGGCCTATATACATGCCTGTTAGAGCGAGGCACGCCAGACAGAGGAATGACAAGTGACCAGCAGGGGTGAGGCGGCCAGGACCGGGGCTGTGTGTGTTACTGTGTTTGCATGGAGGATAACATAGAGGTTTCCCATGCCTATTCTATCATGGAGGGGCAGAGCCTTACTCTCACAACTCTGTTAATATCTTCAGCAGACAGGCCCAGACCCGGAGTAAACTAGAGTAGCCCCTTTGGAAATGACAATGTGGTCTCATTAGCATGTAATAGTGCTGTAATAGTGATTTACAGAGGCACCAGGTGAGGAGCTTGGACAGGACAGCCAAATAACGACTCTCTCTACCACAGAACAGAGCTGGCCAGTGTCATGCCACCACACGATTAGATTGGCCCTCCTCAATAATCAGCCCAACAACTCCAGGTAGTAATTTAGCACTCTGGGTAATTAGGACCAAATTACTACTTATGCCACTGCGTGTGATTGGCTGTGGATTTGTTTGGCTTCTGTGATGAAAGGCATCAGTCATCATCTGGGCCCTGTTTTATAGAATCTAGCAAATGCGGTCGGCCCGTGTTTGTGTTTGTGTGAGTGTGTGTGCAGGCGTGTATGTATGTGTGTATGTGTGTGTGTGTGTGTGTGTGTGTGTACGTGTGTGCGAGGGAAGGGAAAGAAGAAGGTAAGCTAACGGGACCTGTATAGGATTTATGACTAGTCTCCCAGGGTGATTGTCCAACATGGTTTCCCTGTTGCGCTGACAATAGAGCTGGATTAACGGGCCCTGTCAGTTTCCCCGGCGCTACACATCTTTTTGTCCTCGTTAAAAAGCTCCCCTAATTAGCGCAGAGGGGCTCTCCGCTATCTGCTATCGCTCAGGCCCCTCCCCGGGGTCAGCGCAGGAGAAAAGGAGACATTATTTTAGTGGCGGCTCACAAAGAGCCACTCACGGCTCCCAGGCAGTATCAGCTCCTATTGCTCTGCCTGCCTGCCTCCCTGCCTGCTAACAGAACAGTGAGACCGTAGATCTTATTCATGGCCTCGTGTAGCCTTATCTCGGCCCACACTTTAATGAGGCATAATAAGGGGAACAGTTTGTAGCAACACGGCGCTCCTCTTTTATTTGCCAAACCATATCTCTCCTCTCCCTCGCTCCTTTCCCCCTCTCGCTTTCTTTTTTTCTATTCTCAGTCGTGCTTTATCTCCCTCTCACCCAGGCTCCCCAGTCACTCTGCAAATGAATCATATCTCTCTCCCTACATATGCTAAAACCCATGTAATTACAGGACGTCTTAAATTTAAAAAAGTCCTAAAGCTGTCGTTTGAATTACACCAAAACAAGGCGGGCAGCGTAGTAACGAAGCTGTCATCGTTACGATGAATTTAGTGCCGGATAGAGAAAGAGAGGTTAGGAGAGAGAGGGAGAGAGAGAGAGAGAGAGAGAGGGGGAGAGGAAGAGAGAGAGAGAGAGAAAGAGAGGTTAGGAGAGAGCGGAAGAGAGAGAGAGAGAGGGGGAGAGAGAGAGAGAGAGAGAGGGGGGGGAGAGAGAGAGAGAGAGAGAGAGAGGGAGAGAGAGAGAGAGAAAGAGAGAAAGAGAGGTTAGGAGAGAGAGGAAGAGAGAGAGAGAGAGGGGGAGAGAGAGAGAGAGAGGGGGGGAGAGAGAGAGAGAGAGGGAGAGAGAGAGAGGGAGAGAGAGAGAGAGAGGTTAGGAGAGAGAGGAAGAGAGAGAGAGAGGGGGAGAGAGAGAGAGAGAGAGGGGGGAGAGAGAGAGAGAGCGAGAGAGAGAGGGATTTAATCTGGTATGTATGTGGAGCCCAGTTTCTCTGCTACATCCAGCCTATAGCCTACAGGTCTTGTTGTGGAACCGGTAACTGCAATACGAGGTGCCTTGGGACAGATAGAGCCACAGGCCCCCTGCTAACCTTAGGGCCTTTAGAGCCAAGACACCACATTCCTCACAGTTCAACCTGTTTAACATTTTATGAAACAACTTCCCCTCAGTGATACAAAGACTCCTATTCAACCTTACATTATTATATCTCTTTTTAATTCATACGGATTTGAATCCTCTTGTCACTTATAATAAATAGAGTTTAAATATTATTTATTCCTTATTTTATGTCTCCAAGGTCCTATACTGTTTGTCATTAACTCATAACTGAAGATAGACTATCACAAAATATATTCTATGAAAGGAATGCCCCATATAACGTGCCTCCCCTGTGGATGTGTCCCGCCCTGACCTTAGAGAGCTGTTTTATTTCTCTATTTGGTTAGGTCAGGGTGTGATGTGGGGTGGGCATTCTATGTTTTGTTTTCTATGTTTCTTTATTTCTATGTTTTGGCCGGGTATGGTTCTCAATCAGGGACAGCTGTCTATCGTTGTCTCTGATTGGGAATCATACTTAGGTAGCCCCTTTTCCCTCCTTTCAGTGTGGGTAGTTATCTTTGTTAGTGGCACTATAGCCATTGGAAGCTTCATGGTCGTTTCTTGTTTTGTTGGTGACATTCATTCAAATAAACGAAAATGTACGCTCACCACGCTGCGCTTTGGTCCACTTCTTCCGACGGTTGTGACAGAACTACCCACCACAAAAAGACCAAGCAGGGTGGTAAAAAGAAGGACTGGACATGGGATGACATCCTGGACGGCAAAGGATCCTGGACATGGGAGGAGATCCTGGCCGGAAGGGATGGCCTTCCGTGGGAGCAGGTGGAATCAGCCAGGAAGGTGGAGGCAGCAGGTAAAGGGGCCCATTGTTACGAGGGAACACGGCTAGCAAGGAAGCCCGAGAGGCAGCCCCCAAAACATTTTTTTGGGGGGCACATGGGAAGTTTGGCTGAGTCAGGTTGGAGACCTGAGCCAACTCCCTGTGCTTACCGTAGCGAGCGTCGTACTGGTCAGGCACCGTGTTATGCGGTGGAGCGCACAGTGTCTCCAGTGCAATGTTCACAGCCAGGTGCGCTACCTTCCAGCTCCCCGAATCGGCCAGGCTAGAGTAGGCATCCAGCCAGGTCGGAGGGTGCTGGCTCAGCGCATCTGGCCGCCAGTACGTCTCTACGGCCCAGGATATCCTGCGCCGGCTCTGCGCACTGTGTCTCCGGTGCGTCCTGTGCCTGCGGGCCAAAGTAACCATCCAGCCAGGACGGGTTGTGCAGGCTCTACGCTCTCAGACCTCCAGTGCGCCTCCACAGCCCAGTGTATCCTGTGCCCGCTCCCAAAGCCAGGCATCCTGTATGTCTTCCCAGCCTTGTGAGTCCTGTGCCTTCTCCCAGAGCCAGGCCTCCTGTGTGTCTCTCCAACCCAGTGATGATCCTTGGCAAGAAGCCTCCAGTGATGATCCATGGCAAGAAGCCTCCAGTGATGATCCATGGCATGAAGCTTCCAGTGATGATCCATGGCACAAAGCCTCCAGTGATGATCCATGGCAAGAAGCCCTCACCTTTGGGGGGGTACTGTCACGCCCTGACCTTAGAGAGACGTTTTATTTCTCTATTTGGTTAGATCAGGGTGTGATGTGGGGTGGGCATTCTATGTTTTGTTTTCTATGTTTCTTTATTTCTATGTTTTGGCCGGGTATGGTTCTAAATCAATGACAGCTGTCTATCATTGTCTCTGATTGGGAATCAGACTTAGGTAGCCCCTTTTCCCTCCTTTCAGTGTGGGTAGTTATCTTTGTTAGTGGCACTATAGCCATTGGAAGCTTCACGGTCGTTTCTTGTTTTGTTGGCGACATTCATTCAAATAAACGAAAATATACGCTCACCACGCTGCGCTTTGGTCCACTTCTTCCGACGGTCGTGACAGGATGCTATCAAATAAATAGGTGAACTACTGTTATTGTCATTCTGTTTTGTTAGACCCTTATAGAAACTTCTACAAATGCTCAGTCTGGCCTCTTCCAACTTCTTTTGAAAGGACTTTGTACTTGACATCAGACATTTGTGTTGTGTGTCTGTGTTTTATGTGTGTATGTCTAAATCTGTGTATTTGTTTTTGTGAGCGAGAGACAATCTGTGGGTGTATACAGAGGAGGGAAGCGGCTAGCGGCATGGAGGGGATGGGGGGGTATACAAGGACAACTCTGGCTGTGTCAGTATGGTGTCAGCTCCCTGCTCCCCAGAGCAAGCCAGCAGCAGAGTGGCATCCTGCCGGCTCAATTTAGCATCCTCCATGCTGCTGATACCTCTAATTCATCACCCAGCTCCCTGATTGATCTGCTTCTTATGGGCCGGGGCGCCGCTGCTGATTTTGCACTAACCGAGCAGGGCCTCCGCTGAATAAAGAATAGCAGTTGTGTGGCTGGCTGCGAAAGTGAAGGGGACATTTTTTTAGTCGCCTGACAAGATTGCTGTGAGTAACACAGACAGACCCATCTGAGGTCGTGGAGCCGGCGAGGGCTTGGTGGACAAACATATGCTCGAAGGGACACACAACGAGTAGTCCTGCTTACTGTATGCATCCCAGAGTATGGGTTGTCCCACCTGTCTCTCTCACACACACACACACACATGCACACGCTGTCACGCCCTGGTCAAAGTATTTTGTGTTTATCTTCATTTATTTGGTCAGGCCAGGGTGTGGCATGGGTTTTTGTATGTGGTGTGTTGGGATTGTAGCTTAGTGGGGTGTTCTAGTGAAGTCTATGGCTGTCTGAAGTGGTTCTCAATCAGAGGCAGGTGTTTATCTTTGTCTCTGATTGGGAACCATATTTAGGCAGCCATATTCTTTGGGTGTTTCGTGGGTGATTGTCCTTAGTGTCCTTGTAACTGTCTTGTGTGTTAGTTTGCACCAGTTTAGGCTGTTTCGGTTTTCACATTACGTTTATTGTTTTGTATTGATTCGTGTTTACGTTGTTTTTATTAAACATGAATCTCAATAGCCACGCCGCATTTTGGTCCGACTCTCCTTCTACCGAAGAAAGCTGTTACAGAATCACCCACCACAACAGGACCAAGCGGCGTGGTTACGGGCAACGGCAAAAGCAGCAGGAGAAGGAACAGAGGCAGCAGCAGCAGGAGCAGCAGCAGCAGTGGGAGAGGCTGCCGTTACACACGCACACGCACACACACACACACACACCTCCATGTGATGCATATCAATGTCCCAGGGGTCCTGCCCAAGTGCTCCACCGCCGGCCCTACTGCATCAGCCAGGACACAGCTCTCTGATGCCCACTATCCAATTATCACTACACTAAACTCTACAGAGGGAAACATTAAGCATTCATATGATTAATGGGTTTCAATGCAAACTTATATTTTGATGTTTAGAAGTTCTGAACTAATTCTGATTCTAATTCAGTGTTTAATTGTTGAGAGAAGAGATGGATTAGTGACTAGATTAAAGCTCTCCGATTGCTTTGCTTTCAGTGTTTTCCAATGTTCTCTTGCAGAGAGCTGCCCCTTGGGAGGACAAGAGGAGACGTGAGGAGCGAGGGGAGGAGAATGTTCGGGAAGTCTGTGGTTCTGCTCAGTAAAATTAGTGGGGAAACAACTTCTCCCTCTATTTTTCCAGCCTGCTGCAGGTCTGTGTGCCTGCCTGTGTGCCTGCCTGCCTGCCTGCAGAGAGCACAGTGCTGCACAGCCTGGTAGCCACAAGGCTCTCCAGAGGGCAATGAAGTTCGATTTGCCTTCATCTATGGAGCGCTTTGCATTAAATCAAGTGACTTCTTCAACACCCGAGAAGTTCAAAAAGGACAACTCAACTCTCCCTCCTTACAGGCATCCGAGAGGAGAATATTAAAGAAACAAGCCACACCTCTTAAAGCTGATCCATACACAACATCTCCCCACTGAGCAGGAAGTCAAAATATGATAAGGAATGCGGAGATCAAACAAAAAGCCGTTGCCACCCTCCCAATCCCAGAGCCCTTGGTAGAAAACAACATGAACCTAGAAGGAACTGTCCAGTTAAAAGGGCATGCTATTAATTACCAGCCACAAACACAGCAGACTACAAATGGAGCCCACCAGGACCCCCATCTCTGACTTAATGACCATTGACTGAGACAGGAGTCTAGAAAGGGAAGAAGAAGAGGAGGAGGAGGTGGAGGAGAGGGGGGTGAGGATGAGAGGATGTGTGGTCCCGGGCAAGCGGGCTCCTGGGGTGTTCCACTACACTGAGAACAGAGGAGGGGAACTGAGAGGAAGGAGACAAGGTGGCGAATAAGAAGGCAAGGTGACAAGGCATCAGGGAAAGAGCAATGAATAATTTATAAGGCCACTGATGGACAGGCTGAAAAAGAAAGAGAAAGGGAGGGAGAGAGAGAGAAAGGGAAAAGGGAGGGGGCAGGAGAGCTGGGCTGCTGGTCTAGCTATGAGGAGGGGAGGACAGTGGAGGCCGAGGGACACTTTCATGTGGAAGACACACTTAGTGCCTGCTGCTCCATCCCTGATCCTACCCTCGGCCTAGCCATGGACTAGTCCAGAGAGGAAGAGAGGGTGGTGGGCCTGGGTTGGATAGGGAGGGGTATTGGCTGGGGGCTTTGATCGTAACCAACCCTCTCCCTCCTGACACATTTGCCATCTGTGATCAGAGAGAGAGTAGAGGAGGAGGAGGGGGAAGTGATCAGAGAGAGAGTAGAGGAGGAGGGGGAAGTGATCAGAGAGAGAGTAGAGGAGGAGGAGGGGGAAGTGATCAGCTCCTCTAACCCTGTGTGTGCATGAACATAACCCCCTTGAAATCCACTGCATGACCATCCTTAAAGGTGAACACTGGGACCGTGCCTATGTATCATCACTATCCACTAACCCCTCTCTAACATGCTAACATGTCTTATTTTATGGTCAAGTGTATAATGGCAAGCTGAAAGGCTAGTATCCCCTCCCTCTGTGGGTTGGCTTTAAAGGGATTCATCATAGAATGAAATAGAACATAGAGAACAAATGCTAGACTTACAAAGGTTTATGTCATAACCACTCCAGTATTGCATATCTATATGGGATCCAGCACATTCCAGGTTAGAATCCTGAAGGTTTATGCCTATACCCATGGCCACAGGAAGATGTTTTGGGGTGGGGCTGCTGTCGACGGGAGCCTTTATTTCTCTCCGCTCACACAGGAATAATTAAAGCCTAGTTCAATCATTTTGTGGAATTTGAATATAAATATAAAAATCAATATAATATAATGCGGTGCTGCAGCATCGTCAGCATCCCTAATTCCCCTGGCTCGGCCTCTACCCTCTTTACTGTTATATCTCTATGGACTCCATGCTCCAGCCCCATGCTCCACCTATACAAACCAGTAGGCAGTTGTGTACCCAGGCCAGACCAGTTGAGGAGGTTAGGAATGGATGCTGAATATTTAACCCTTGTTGAGTAGCCTTGGTTAATTTGTCAGGCCATGGTTAAATGTCACCATTAGCATTCTGTTGGGTTATTGACTGGCAGGGGGGCTCTGTCGGCTGGATGATGGATGCCTGCTGCAGGACACCCAAAACCAGACAGCCCCAACCACATGGCCGGCCATATCGATGGAATAGTATTAATACAGGAGGAAGAGGCCTGGGGGGCTACAAGCATTACCAACACAGAGGACAAGTCAGATTAACACACACACATGTACAGTGCCTTGCGAAAGTATTCGGCCCCCTTGAACTTTGCGACCTTTTGCCACATTTCAGGCTTTTTTGTGAAGAATCAACAACAAGTGGGACACAATCATGAAGTGGAACGACATTTATTGGATATTTCAAACTTTTTTAACAAATCAAAAACTGAAAAATTGGGCGTGCAAAATTATTCAGCCCCTTTACTTTCAGTGCAGCAAACTCTCTCCAGAAGTTCAGTGAGGATCTCTGAATGATCCAATGTTGACCTAAATGACTAATGATGATAAATACAATCCACCTGTGTGTAATCAAGTCTCCGTATAAATGCACCTGCACTGTGGTAGTCTCAGAGGTCCGTTAAAAGCGCAGAGAGTATCATGAAGAACAAGGAACACACCAGGCAGGTCCGAGATACTGTTGTGAAGAAGTTTAAAGCCGGATTTGGATACAAAAAGATTTCCCAAGCTTTAAACATCCCAAGGAGCACTGTGCAAGCGATAATATTGAAATGGAAGGAGTATCAGACCACTGCAAATCTACCAAGACCTGGCCGTCCCTCTAAACTTTCAGCTCATACAAGGAGAAGACTGATCAGAGATGCAGCCAAGAGGCCCATGATCACTCTGGATGAACTGCAGAACTACAGCTGAGGTGGGAGACTCTGTCCATAGGACAACAATCAATCGTATATTGCACAAATCTGGCCTTTATGGAAGAGTGGCAAGAAGAAAGCCATTTCTTAAAGATATCCATAAAAAGTGTTGTTTAAAGTTTACCACAAGCCACCTGGGAGACACACCAAACATGTGGAAGAAGGTGCTCTGGTCAGATGAAACCAAAATTGAACTTTTTGGCAACAATGCAAAACGTTATGTTTGGCGTAAAAGCAACACAGCTGAACACACCATCCCCACTGTCAAACATGGTGGTGGCAGCATCATGGTTTGGGCCTGCTTTTCTTCAGCAGGGACAGGGAAGATGGTTAAAATTGATGGGAAGATGGATGGAGCCAAATACAGGACCATTCTGGAAGAAAACCTGATGGAGTCTGCAAAAGACCTGAGACTGGGACGGAGATTTGTCTTCCAACAAGACAATGATCCAAAACATAAAGCAAAATCTACAATGGAATGGTTCAAAAATAAACATATCCAGGTGTTAGAATGGCCAAGTCAAAGTCCAGACCTGAATCCAATCGAGAATCTGTGGAAAGAACTGAAAACTGCTGTTCACAAATGCTTTCCATCCAACCTCACTGAGCTCGAGCTGTTTTGCAAGGAGGAATGGGAAAAAATGTCAGTCTCTCGATGTGCAAAACTGATAGAGACACACACCAAGCGACATACAGCTGTAATCGCAGCAAAAGGTGGCGCTACAAAGTATTAACTTAAGGGGGCTGAATAATTTTGCACGCCCAATTTTTCAGTTTTTGATTTGTTAAAAAAGTTTGAAATATCCAATAAATGTCGTTCCACTTCATGATTGTGTCCCACCTGTTGTTGATTCTTCACAAAAATATAGTTTTATATCTTTATGCTTGAAGCCTGAAATGTGGCAAAAGGTCGCAAAGTTCAAGGGGGCCGAATACTTTCGCAAGGCACTGTATACACGAATGCACTCAGTCCACTGTACAACACAAATTAAAGTCCACACTCAAACCAGCCGGGCCCATAGTTTCTCCCTTTTACATCTATTTCACTTTCAAATGCACTTTTGTCTTCTCTGTTTGCTTTTTCAGTAAAACCCCCAGGGCACCGGTGTTCACTTCATATTATCACAGTATGTTCTCAGATCCCATCAGATCATCATTACCTGGTCTGAGCTGGCGGTCATTTAACTAGAGCACTGACAGTGGGCTACAACCCAGCAGGACCTCTCCCCAGCATTCCCTCTGCTATCTGTGAACCGCCAATGTCCGAGACGACCTGGCGTGTCCAGCTCTGCCCCAGCAGCCCCAGCAGTCAGCCATTACCAAGGACACCACGGTGTAAGGTCACCTCCCAGTGAACACCTGACCTCTTCTCTCCACTGATCATGATACAATAATGTTTGTTGCTGTGACATTGCTGCAAAGTCAGTCTTTTTTCTAAGTGAACGTTGGGTTTACATCTGTTTGGAAGACACACCGTGGGCCTTAGCTTTAGGAGCCAAGGAGCCTTAGCTACACTCCCTTTTAAAGGAAAACAGGGTATTATAATCAGGGTATTTATACAATGTTTATATGAGGCTTCACAGTATCAACTACCATTTGATTTGTAAAAAACCTAATGTAGTGTGTACGGAAAGCACTGAAACCACTTTTAGCAAGCAAATCATGGAATTCCTCCATTCTTCTTGACATTATTGAACAGAATCTCAACAGATCTAAAAGAAACAAACTGTAATATTGAAACATTTTCTAAAACGTTGTGCGTCATTGGTGGCAGGTTTGTCGGGGTGTACTAAACAAACAGTTTCCTCACCAGGATCAGTCTCCCCTACTGCTACACTGTCCCTGTCCAGTGTCAGAGAGAGAGGGCTTACAACCAATAAGACAGGAGCACTGAGAGAGAGAGAGATGCTGGGAGCGCTTTCCCTTTGGCTCTACTTGTTTCTACATGCTAGCTCTGTTTTGTCCTCTTCTGAAGCATCCTTGGATCTCCTCAGGCGGCTCCCTGCAGCCTGGCTATCGGAGGGATTCCAGTAAAGAGAACTAGAGGGAGTTCTGAACTGAGAGCTTGGACCTGCTTGTCTGAGAACAACAAGACAACACCATATGCCAGAAATAGATTGAAACACTGGCTTTCTACAAACACACACACACACACACACACACACACACACACGCACGCACGCACGCACGCACGCACTCACACACACACACACACACACACACACACACACACACACACACACACACACACACACTTCCTACTGGTACACACAGAGATGTTGCTGTCTTTTATACATTCTGTCTTGTCTTTGAGCTTATTATATTTTTCTGCTAGTGAGGTAGCGAGGGATCTGTGTTTAACTTGTAGAGAAGAGGAGCCATACTATGTTGCTCCTGACGCTCCATCTCTCCCACCACACACCACTCCTCCTCTTGGAGGGAGCACTGGAAAATCAATATATCTTTGAATGGAGGTCAGAAGGGTGTCTGCTTTGGGAGAAGTGACAGATTTTCTCTCTTCTGCTCCTCTAAGCCCCCTGCCTCCCTTCTATCTCCCCCCTCCCCCCACTCCTCGACCCTTCAGCACCCCCCCCCCCCCCCCCCCCCCCCCCCTTCCAGGAGGGCAGAATTCCGAGCATTTTACCACGGGGATGCGATATTAGACATCCAACATCGAAATGGAACCCGCAGAGTGCTGGAGCCTGCCACAGTCTGACATGACTACAGGATTACACCGCGCCAGGTGGGTTACAGGGCTTAACTCAGACAGAGCCACAGTCAGCCACGTGTAGCCAAACAGGACCACTCTATAAAGAGAAGAGAGCTAGGACCCCAGTCCAGATTAGCCCCCAACTCACCACTTTCAGGTGTCATTTTCAAAAGCAACAATTTTCAGCTCTATATCTCAAAATTGTCTCTGTTTGGCTGGCTGGTACACACAACAAATGTGATGAAGATGACCCACTGAGGAGCAACCCAGGGGCAGTTTTCATCTTTGATTGTTGGGGTGGAAGGGGTTGAGACGTGGACCCCACGCTGAGAGGTTAGTCAAACGGCCGCTGTTTCCCTTTGATGTGTCACATAAATAAACTTCCCCGCGCCCCCGCAGTAACGACAAGCATCACGACTCTCAGAGACTCTCAGACGAGACAACGTAATCACTGATCACCGAACAAGATGAAACATAAGGATCGTGCCTCCTACTTCTGACACCATGGTTTCATCTCAGAGAGTATTTTGAAAGGAGAGACAAGTGACGAATGAAATTGATTTTCTACAGCTGTGGAATAATTGTTGCTAATCCATCATAATGAAAACAAACCTGCTGTCTGCACCAGGCTGCACATCCCCAAATGAACCATTGGAATTGTCTCACACTTTGAGTTACTAAGATGTGGTAATGTATTATATAATTTCTTACCCCAAAATGAAACAGAGGAAAATGAGGTTGAGGTTGAAAATTAGGTTGTTTAAAATAGTCATTTTTGTTGTTGTTGAGAAATAACAGTAGTGTACTATTGGAAACTGACCAAACGATACTAAAGACAAATATTTTACATTGTGATTAAGTAATCCTTATAACCATTAATTGTCTATTAAGGCAGCCCCCCCGCACCTCTCTGATTCAGAGGGGTTAAATGTGCAAGACACATTTTGGTTGAATACATTTAGTTGTACTTACTGACAACCCTTTCCCTCTTTTTTTACATAAGAAATGCAAACACACAATTTGAACAGCGGGTTTAGCATTTAACAACCCGACAGGAGTCAACATAGATAATGCTCCTAATCTTAATATTAGAAAACAGGATCATTCAAAAACATATCTAAATCCATCTCTATAAGCTTTATCTAAACACCTCAGGCCAGTTGACAATACTTTATTTATTTTTTTAACCTTGATTTAACCAGGAAAATCCCATAATGAAGTGATGAGAAAGAGAGAGAGAGAAATGGAGGGAGGCCCTATTGAGATCAGTCCTTGCTTGGTAATGAATACTGCGGGGAGCATTGATGATTGTAATTATCAAATTGCTGTTTTAAAAGGCCATTGATTGATGTCATTAGCTCAGTGAGTGTTTACTGATTGCTGCATTTCAGCGTTTACTCATGCTGGGCTCTCACACGTAGCCTCTGATTAGCCCAGGAGACTAAGAGAAGGAGGAGGGCACGAAGTGAGCAATAAGTTTACATGTACTGTATACCAATGTGCATATATAAACCCTACAGACAGACATCACACACACACACACATTTATATACGCACACGCCCATGTGCGAATGCTCGCACACACGTAGTCATTCATCTTCCCACACACACAGACGCACATAGCTTACACACACTCAAACACGCAAACGCACACACTTATCGGCACTCTGCAGGGCTACTGTATTCAATTATGTCAAAAGCCTTGTTAGAAGACAACTGAGAACAACAGTATAAGCCATCATGATAAGAGAGTGGGAGGGAGGGAGACTGGTGGGGCTGCTGGTTAAGTGCCTACTTGAACAATTTCCTCCCGGCTGCTTGGTTACTACCCCCCTATGGACCTATTTACTGGCTTATAAAAGCACCGGCTGCAGGCGCCTGGACACGGACAGGCGGTGTGGTTTGGTGTGGTGCAGTGTGGTGTGCTGTGGTGCAGGGTAGTGTGGTATGTGGTGTGGTACATTCCACACGACCAGACAGACAGCCTGCTACACATCTCTACCCGACACCTCAATGTCAACAGAACTAGCTAAGAAAAAATATAGGAAAAAAAGAATGAAAGAAAGAAGAACTAAAGAATTGAAACTGAATAGAACGAGAGTAGAGACGTTCGGTGTTTGAAATTCATCTTCCTTCAGAAAAAAACAAGAAAAAAAAAAGTTTCATTGTCACATATACCAGATAGGTGCAGTGAGTGAAATGTGTTTTGCTCAAGGGCTCAAGGGCTCATCGACAGATTTTTCACCTTGTCTTCTCAGGTATTCAAACCAGTGACATTACTGGCCCAACTCTCTAACATTACTGGCCCAACTCTCTAACTCTCTGCCGCCCTAAGAATACTTTAGAACAGCTACTATGACTCCAATGATTAACAAAATCACCGCTACAGACAGATAGAGGCTAGGTAACTAATACAGATAGAGACTAGGTAACTAATACAGATAGAGACTGGGTAACTAATACAGATACAGGCTGGGTAACTAATACAGATAGAGGCTGGGTAACTAATACAGATAGAGACTAGGTAACTAATACAGATAGAGTCTGGGTAACTAATACAGATAGAGACTAGGTAACTAATGCAGATAGAGACTAGGTAACTAATACAGATAGAGACTGGGTAACTAATACAGATAGAGACTAGGTAACTAATACAGAGAGAGGCTAGGTAACTAATACAGATAGAGGCTGGGTAACTAATACAGATAGAGGCTGGGTAACTAATACAGAGAGAGGCTGGGTAACTAATACAGAGAGAGGCTGGGTAACTAATACAGATAGAAGCTAGGTAACTAATACAGATAGAGGCTAGGTAACTAATACAGATAGAGACTGGGTAACTAATACAGAGAGAGGCTGGGTGGGTGACAGCTATTGGATTTCAATATGAGATAGCTGCTGAGTAGAGGACGCACAATTAGAATGCAGGATTGAATCAATAGGCCTGCTGACAGATGGATTACAAAGGTAAATAGATGATACATGCTGATAAATAATTAATTGGGGCTAGTGAGAGGAGGATTGGACGGAGGGTGAGTGACATGAAGGTAGCTAGGGGGAGAATGGCAACACTTTCCTAATGGCCGTCACCTGTCACAAATGCACCACTGCATTGTGGGTCAGTGTGAAGGACCATTCAGATTGGATTGAACATGTGGCAGTATGGAGGCCTTTCTTTATTCATGGTGGTTCTGTGATTAGCAGCTGAGACTGTGATTATACAATGTTTCTGCATCTGATGGTGCGAATAACAAGGAAATGCCCACTTGAACGGTTTGAAACATACCTATTTAGTTTGCTGGTAATTCACTGTATACCCATACATCCAATTGTTACGTTTTCTAGTTTTTGTTTCTCCAGATTTACCTACTGAAAAACCACTCCAGTGTATTTTCAGTGAAGACGAAATATCACCGAAACAAAAGCTACAGGTGCATTTCATGTGGTTGTGAGGTAATGGTCTGAAAAATGAGTGCTATTGTGGCACAGCTCCAGTCTGCAACACTGTGAAACATTGTGCAACCGTGTGTTAAAACAGGTAACGATCCCAAACGCAGCCTCTCACAGCAGCGCTTCAGAGGCCACAATCACTTGACGATGAATTATTCCAAATTAAGGGCGTAACATATATGTGTCCTTTTGCCAAGTGGGCTTTTTGGAAACAAGCTTGTCACAGAAGACTGCATCCACAAACTGTGAGAAGATTAGATTACAGAGACGAAAAGAAGGGGGCAGAGCTAGCGAGAAGACAGGGAGGGAGGAGAAAGAGAGGGAAGGAGGGAAGAAAAAGAGAAAAGGAGAAGAACATAGGAAACATGAAGATAGAAGAGAAGGGGGAATAAAAGTGCTAGAGACTACATGCCAGCTGTCGTGGGGGTCTGTCTAGCCTTGCTCTAGGTGGGGGACCTGTTAGCAGGAGCGCGGCTTCAGCCCCTGGTTCTTTAAGAGTGTTCTGGTGGGGACAGACCTTTCAATGGAATACCGGCTCTCCGGAGAAATAAACCCAACAGCTCTGGACACTGTGAGTCAGTCAGTGACAACTAAAGAATCTGTTCCCAACCTGTTTAATACAGGGAGGAGAGGAAAGAGGGCGTGGAGGACTGGACCTCCAGGGTGTTCTGCCCTCCTGGTGTCCTGTCTAGCAGCCTGACCCCTGTGTAACGGAGGAACGGAACTGAGTGCCAGCTGTGGAGGTTCTACTGGACTCAGCGGGCTGGTTTCACTGGGGTTTATAGAGGCTGAGTGACATCAGTGCAGGGCTGGAATCTGGACCATGGGAATGCAGCTGACCCGGGGCCTGGGAGATGAAATGGAGGGGGCCAAGTGGAACGGACGGAGACTGGGCCCCCCATACTGCTGAGGCGCACGCACACACACACACACACACACACACACACACACACACACACACACACACACACACACACACACACACAGCATAAGTAACGAGCATGCACACAGACACACACAGAAAAAAGTGAAAGCCCATTGTCAGGGAAAACATACCACCACAATATTACTAGCTATATAAAGATTCCTGTTTTACATTACGACTTCAATCGTCCCTTCTTTTGAGACTTATGTTCTCATATTGTCTGGAGCTGAAACAAGTTCTCTTTCTAGCTCGGCAATATGAGAAAAACAGATAAAACAGTTGTGGGCTTGTGTTCAATGTGTCCCTCCTTTAACTGAGCACTGCAAGGAGCTGTTAACTAGTCCAGAGAACCCAGCTGTTCCTTGGAGGAGGGTGGCGCCGCTCATCTAATTTCACCCCGTTCATTTCCCTAACAGTGGATCCAGCGGCTCGTTTCAATAATGGAGGCCGCACACCAATCTGTGTCCAATTCAAGTGGCCGATCCAACAAAGCCCAGGCAGGAAGCGCTAATCCTTGATCTGTATTGCGCTGCGACAATGGCACAGCCCATTGCTCTTCTCTTTAACACAGCGTTGTGGTGGGTAGACACCTGCTGTCTACTGCCAACAACCACCCAACGAGAGAGACAGAAAGAGACTAGACAAAGAAATGGAGGCCAGAGGGCCACATCACCCAGGAGCTGGGCGGGAGAGGAGGTGGGGGGTGGGGGGGGACTGACAGGGAGGCAACATGAGAGGACAAGCCTTTTAACATCTGGGTAACACAGACGAGCACCCGGGCTGCAGCCTAATTATTAGAACACTCTTACTTAACTTAACCTCGCCACTAGACCGTGACAGGGAGAGGAGAGCGAGCGGGGAGGAGATCAGGGCAAGAGGAGGGGGGAGCAGGGAGCAGATTTTTGTGGGGATGACAATGTCTCCTTGGTTATTTAAGTCTTCACCTGCCAGAATAAAATGAATAGAGGTTGTTGTAACTAAACAAAAAAAATCAATTTGTGAGATTACAGGAATTCAAATATAAAGGGATTTCTATTCATCTAGGGCATGTTCTATTCTTATCACCATCATCACTATCATCCTTACTCTTTGACGATCCTCTCGGTGATTGTCTGCTTTTCCTGCAACTGTTTCCCAAAGTTTGTAATATTTCCCTGGGAATAATAACCACACTGATGACATCTGCTCTTTGAACGAGAAAAAAAAACCTCCTTTTCCGACTGTCTGTGTGTTTTAACAGCTGTCAGCGCACGTTGCTCTTTTGAACATTGGATGTGAAGAACGGTGGAATAACTGCAAGTTGGGTGACAGATCTACAAGGCAGGAATGACAAACATGAAAATCTGCATCAATCATGGTGACGGGGACGGAGAGGGAAAGGTACGGGCCAGTAAATCATTAAACAACAATCTGCCTGGCAACCGGTGTCACACAACCAGGTATGGAGATGGAACTACATACTGTACTGCATTCAACATACTGTACTGCATTCCTTTTTATATCACAACAATATCTAGCTGATAATGTTCAGAATCATCACCAAGTAATTGAACCTCAAATCTAAACCCAAAACTCAGGTGGTCTTGAATACAATGTGGGAGGAACTGAATCCTGATTCTGAATCCTGATTCTCCCAGACAGACAGACAGACAGACATTAGATGGGATATCTAGCCTAGTCTTACTGGCCTGTCGTCTGACTGACTAGGCGGTGGGTCGGTCAGTGGCTAACCCCAGTCCTGACTGACCGGGCTGGTGTTGGTTAACTGTGGCCCTGCTAGGCACCCAGCTCCCCGTAAATCAGCGGGGATTTATGGAGACAGGCCTGTACGGCTCATAGCTTGGTCACGTCAGGAAGGAAGCCCGCGTGGCTACACTGTTGTCTTAAGGATTCTTCTCTTTTATTTCAGCTGCTCAGGAAGTCAGCTGGGGTCTGTGTTTCAGCTCTAAACCACACTGATTGCTCATCCTCCTTTTTCATTATTTATTTGATCTCTCCTTTTATCTCACTTTTTCTTGCTCTCTCGATTACACACACACAGTCTTTACTTCTCTCTCTCGCTCACACACACAGTCTTTACTTCTCTCTCTCTCGCTCACACACAGTCTTTACTTCTCTCTCTCTCGCTCACACACACAGTCTTTACTTCTCTCTCTCGCTCACACACACAGTCTTTACTTCTCTCTCTCTCGCTCACACACAGTCTTTACTTCTCTCTCTCTCGCTCACACACACAGTCTTTACTTCTCTCTCTCGCTCACACACACAGTCTTTACTTCTCTCTCTCTCGCTCACACACAGTCTTTACTTCTCTCTCTCTCGCTCACACACACAGTCTTTACTTCTCTCTCTCGCTCACACACACAGTCTTTACTTCTCTCTCTCGCTCACACACACAGTCTTTACTTCTCTCTCTCGCTCACACACACAGTCTTTACTTCTCTCTCTCTCGCTCACACACACAGTCTTTACTTCTCTCTCTCGCTCACACACACAGTCTTTACTTCTCTCTCTCGCTCACACACACAGTCTTTACTTCTCTCTCTCGATTACACACACACAGTCTTTACTTCTCTCTCTCGATTACACACACACAGTCTTTACTTCTCTCTCTCGCTCACACACACAGTCTTTACTTCTCTCTCTCGCTCACACACACAGTCTTTACTTCTCTCTCTCGCTCACACACACAGTCTTTACTTCTCTCTCTCGCTCACACACACAGTCTTTACTTCTCTCTCTCGATTACACACACACAGTCTTTACTTCTCTCTCTCGCTCACACACACAGTCTTTACTTCTCTCTCTCGCTCACACACACAGTCTTGACTTCTCTCTCGCTCACACACAGTCTTTACTTCTCTCTCTCTCTCACACACAGTCTTTACTTCTCTCTCTCGCTCACACACACACAGTCTTTACTTCTCTCTCTCGCTCACACACACAGTCTTGACTTCTCTCTCGCTCACACACACAGTCTTTACTTCTCTCTCTCTCTCGCTCACACACACAGTCTTTACTTCTCTCTCTCACACAAACAGTCTTCTCTCTCTCTCGCTCACACACACCGTCTTTACTTCTCTCTCTCTCGCTCACACACAGTCTTTACTTCTCTCTCTCTCGCTCACACACACAGTCTTTACTTCTCTCTCTCTCTCACACAGTCTTTACTTCTCTCTCTCTCTCACACACCGTCTTTACTTCTCTCTCTCTCGCTCACACACAGTCTTTACTTCTCTCTCTCTCTCACACAGTCTTTACTTCTCTCTCTCTCTCACACACCGTCTTTACTTCTCTCTCTCTCGCTCACACACAGTCTTTACTTCTCTCTCTCTCTCTCTAACACACACACAGTCTTTACTTCTCTCTCTCGCGCTCACACACACCGTCTTTACTTCTCTCTCTCGCTCACACACACACACAGTCTTTACTTCTCTCTCTCTCGCTCACACACACACACAGTCTTTACTTCTCTCTCTCGCTCACACACAGTCTTTACTTCTCTCTCTCTCGCTCACACACACAGTCTTTACTTCTCTCTCTCTCGCTCACACACAGTCTTTACTTCTCTCTCTCGCTCACACACACAGTCTTTACTTCTCTCTCTCTCGCTCACACACAGTCTTTACTTCTCTCTCTCGCTCACACACACCGTCTTTACTTCTCTCTCTCTTGCTCACACACTCTCTCTTTACTTCTCTCTCTCTCTCTTTCTCTCTCTCTCTCTCTCTCTCTCTCTCTCTCTCTCTCTCTCTCTCTCTCTCTCTCCCTACTCCCCAAGTCAGGCGTGTTGGGGTGCTTTGTGGAATGGAATTGTGGAAGTGGGTTAGCTGTTCAGGGTCATGTTCAATGCTCAGCTCTGCCGTGCAATTGTGTGGTGGGGGAAAAACAAACAAACAATCTCCAGCTGTCACACACTCACACAGGGAGATGTAGACTCTCACAAAACACACACATACACACACAGGAACAAACACACGCACACTATATCCATAAAAATAAATGGCACACACACAAAACACACAGAGATACACAAATATAAAATCACTCTCACAAACAAACAAGTGTTCTTCTGTCTTCGCTGAGCTTCTGCATGTGACTGTTTCAGTGTAAATATTCATGTGAATTTTAAACAGGCAAATGACTCCTGATGCCTGTAAATAATACAGTATAGAAGGAAAAACCTTTTTATTCCTGATTTCAGAGGATAAATATGTAGCATGAATACACTGACTGGTAATAGCTTATAATGTGACATGCGTATATTATGCATATATATGTTATGCCATGATGGGACCTTTATGTGGAGGTTTAATGGTTGACAGCATAGCGTATTAAAAACGTGCCAGTGACTGTACTGGGAAGATCTGGTGGGCTTAACACTGAGGGGACACTGCTACAGGAGTGACAGCAAGCAGCTAGCGTTCCAGTCAAGGGGAACCCAATTTAAGTCTCTTATATAAAAGTGCTGGAAATTCAATTGCATTAGAGCCCTTGGTGGGACCAGGTTTAATCGAATTAGACAAGACTCCAAAACAGAAAACAGCTTCCAGCTCTCAAACTAATCCCCCCCCCCCCCCTCCCAGTCCTCACCATACCCTACGCCCGTGCCGCCTTACTCCTCAGTGGGGATGCCAAACCCCCGGTCCCCTAGTCCACTGGTCCCCTTCCACCATAATCTCCTCTATATCAGTCAGGATGAACCAGGCCATATCGTAATCAAATGACCCCAATATCAGCTTAAGGCACAGTAGCAGTAGATCTGGATGCTATTGGTAACATACATAAGCCTTTCTCCGGGAGAATTCATGTAGCTGCATTTTGCAATCTCCCAATGCCTCAAAATGAAGGACATGTCATTCTATTTCACTTCTTCACACTCCACGTTACAAAGTCTGGTTCTACAGCTGGGCTGACGTTTACAGTTCCTTTAAACAGGACTCATATGAGAAGTAATCCTTTATGAGAAGTGCTATTTCTTTCAGTTCTCTCCCTCTTTCTCTCTATCCTTCCCGACTTCTGTCTCTTTCTCTCTCTCTATCCTTCCACACTTCTCTCTCCCTCTCTTTCTTCTGTCTGGGTGTGTCATTCACAGTCTTCCCTGCTCTTCTGGTGTTTTTTTTATCGGATCAGTCTCAGCTCGCCGCCCTTGTCTCTCATGTGTTTGATCAAGGATGGTTCGATCTCTCGCGCTCTAGCCCTCCCAATGAGAGGGAGAGGAAATGGGGGAGAAAAAGAGAGAAAGAGGGACTGAGACAGAGAGAGAAAGATGAACTGAGACAGAGACAGAAAGATGGACTGAGACAGAGACAGAAAGATGGACTGAGACAGAGACAGAAAGATGGACTGAGACAGAGACAGAAAGATGGACTGAGACAGAGACAGAAAGATGGCAAAAAAGCACAGGGAATTATCCACCATCATAATGAGGCCTCAGTCCCCTGCTCATCCAGAGAGCCCCACTCTCTCTGTCTCGCTCGCTCTCTGTCTCTCTCCCTCCCACCAATCTGTCACAAGATCAGATGGATTGTGTTGACATGTGTAGGAGTTGTTAGTACTTGTGCAGAGAGAGAGGAGGGTAGTGGGAGACAGGGGTAGTGGGTACTCCGATTGAACGCCCCTTCTGTTAGAGACATGTCTCCTGCCAAAGTTTGGAAAGCTGAAACCTGTTCATTTGCCACACTGGCTGGGTGAGTGCAGTGGTATGATGAATGCTGATGACAGGACTGTGCCCCATCTTGTAGCGAGTCACTTCCCAAGTAATCAGATTCAAACAGAGAGCCAAATGGCCTCCACTCATTGACCAATGCTAATATCCCAGAGCTTGTGGGAGTCGGAGTGACAGGGACAGGGAGGGACAGGGACAGGGAGGGACAAGGACAGGGAGTGACAGGGACAGGGAGGGACAGGGACAGGGAGGGACAGGGACAGGGAGGGACAGGGACAGGGACAGGTAGTGACAGGGACAGGGAGGGACAGGGACAGGGAGGGACAGGGACAGGGAGTGACAGGGACAGGGAGGGACAGGGACAGGGAGGGACAGGGACAGGGAGGGACAGGGACAGGGAGTGACAGGGACAGGGAGGGACAGGGACAGGGAGGGACAGGGACAGGTAGGGACAGGGACAGGGAGTGACAGGGACAGGGAGGGACAAGGACAGGGAGGGACAGGGACAGGGAGGGACAGGGACAGGGAGTGACAGGGACAGGGAGGGACAGGGGCAGGGAGGGACAGGGACAGGGAGGGACAGGGATGGACAGGGACAGGGAGGGACAGGGACAGGGAGGGACAGGGACAGGGAGGGACAGGGACAGGGAGGGACAGGGGGAAAGGCAGAAAGAAGGGACCAGAAAATCAGTGTAGTGTGCTGTGGTGGTGACAGAGGACATTATCGGTAGGGTTGTGTGTGTGTGTGTGTGTGTGTGTGTGTGTGTGTGTGTGTGTGTGTGTGTGTGTGTGTGTGTGTGTGTGTGTGTGTGTGTGTGTGTGTGTGTGTGAGAGAGAGACAGTGTGTGTGTATGCGTTCACCACAGACAGACTGTGTGTGTGAGTTTCAGACCGATGGAAATGTCTTTGGTTTTCACAGGCTGCTGTATTTGGAGTTAAGGTTCACAGGGTGAATTAAGGCCAGTTATATTACTGGACTCTCACTCAGCAGCATACTTATTCTTCTGAGCACACCCTAGTCAGGAAAGGTTATGCCATCATTTGAATTGCCCCAATTCTTTCACTTCACTTACCCAAGAGAAACCTCCATCTCATTTATGAATTAGACCTGTGGAGTTCCTTGTAATGTGCTCTGTGAAACACTATCTGAACATTCTCTGGTAGTTGAATACACTTCTCACATAGAATGGGTGCTGCAGTCTCTACTAAATCACAGTATATAGTATGTGCTGTTTTTAGATCAACGTTTAGATCAACGTAAATTAATATCAAAATCATGTTGTTTGTGAGGCATGATTTGATAATAAAGATAACAAATCATTACACACGCTTTATGTTTCTTTACTTTACAGACTAATCAGACCTTTAGATAACGGTAAATGTACTCACAGCGTTCGATGCGGTCTTCTGGGCTTGATGACGTCTCGCGGTCGGACAATAAGCCTGACACTGCAAAAATCTTTTTCCCAGCGTCCTCAACTGCTTTGAGGGCGCTTGGGGACCTGGAGGGGATCTGTGCCCCAAAGTCATATTCTTTACCCTCAGCGTCTGTGTAGCGCAGGTGGGGAGAGGCGTCTGCATCCAGGCAGCCTTTGAGGCGCTTAGCTGGGGTGAAGGCTGACTGATAGCCCCCTGCCCCATCGCGGTCCTCTGGTGGGGAGGCGAAGGGTCGGAAGGCCCCCACCCCGCTGTGGTTCAGCATGCTGATGGGGGAGCAGTCCAGATTTGGAGGGGCAAACTGGTGATGCAGGTGCAGCAGGGAGGAGGGGAAGTCCCGGTTGGGGAAGCCCCCGGGAACGGCTCCCTGACGGTGGTACATGGAGGCGAAGGTGTAGGAGCCGTTGTTGAAGGGCAGGTGCATGTCCTTCTCCCCCATGGAGACGGGCACGCCGAAGGGGCGGGGCTGCTGACAGGGGATGGAGGCGTCGCGGCTGGCCTCGGCGGTGGAAGCCAGCACCATGAGGGCCGGGGATGCCAGAGGGTTAGGCAGGTAGGAGGACGACTCCATCTTGAATGCGGCCCGGTGCAGGTCCATCCTGGTACCTGGGGAGGGGGGTTCCTGGGCCCAGAGGAGGGGCTGAGAGAAGAAGGAGTGGGGCGGGGTGTCCGGGGTGCGGGAGGAGGCTCTGGACACGCAGGTCAGGGGAAGGTGGGTCCTCACGGAAGGGTCCAGTCTCACTGTGGGGTCATCCTCCTCAGGTCACCTTCTGTAACAGGACACATAAGAAGTGTCATTTTCATTCAGCACCAGCCATCAAACTATTTCAAACAACATGACAGAGCCTCTTTGAAGAAGAGTCACAAACTTTTCCTCCGAGAGAGATCTGGGGTTGGATCAAGTCTATCTAAGCGGCTTATTTCCCCATCTCTCCATCTCTCCCTCCCCTGCCTGCAGCTGGACCAGAACCGTCTGTCACAGATAAGGGCAGCGCTCGTCAATCTGATAAGGCTGGGCCTGCTCATGTGAACACTCGTCCCGGGTCCCCAGGCTGCCTACTCCAATGGGATTGTGATAGTGATATCATATCAGGCTGCCATCTGCACAGCCAGAAAATTTGACTGAATGAATAAATTAGCTGCACTTCACCTCTTGACCTCTGGAGCAGTGAAACAGACTGAGACTCTCAGGAGGATTAGATGGTCAGATTGGACAAAGTGTGTGAGGTGATTTAATAATGAAACGCTGGCGCAAAAAAAAAAAAACGTTTCAAAGATTTTTATCCCAAAGGGCAATTTGAAGGTGGTCGTAAGTAAGGGTATAACATCAGCTCAAAAGTAGTGACCTCATCTATAACAACCCAAAACAAAACTGAAGCTACATTCAGGGTTTTATAAATCTGCATTTGTATTAATATTCCATAGATGTACATTCATATCACACACAGAACACATTTAAGTTATGTTGATATGCTATCATAAAGTCACCATTGATTTATCTAAGTCCTCAAATGTTGAACCAATTCATGTGGATAAGGTCAAACTTGCAGCATGGTGTACATCCCCCTGTTGTATCTCTTCAAAGCCACGCAGAATATCTGCCCACATCAGGCTCTCCATGAGAATTAGCTGAGAAATCTTTTATAGATATCAGCTGTCCTGAACACCCATTCAAATTGATTTAAAACCTGATCTGAGCTTTGGCACATTGCACACACATGCAGCCTCCCTCAGAAAAAAAATCCCTTTGCATTATCACACAGTGCCTATTGGACCTGGTCAGAAGTAGTGCACTATATGGGGAATAGGGTGCCATTTGGGACGCAGCCTTGCAGTGTCAGGGGAATGTCTGTTGAAAATGGGTTATACTACAGCGCTCAGGTCTGGCCAGATGCCCAAGCATCACATTACACTCCGTCTTTCCCCCTAATCTATCCAGGAAAATAGCACCTTGAAAATGTACCAATAACTAAAGCCCCATTCATGCCTCCTTTCATCATAGTGTCTTTCCCTGAGTATCAGATCTCTACCCTGGGATAACCTCTAAAGTATGACTCCATGTAGGTGTTGATAGCCAGGTAATACAGTGATAAGTACCTGGATATTTCAATGTTATTATCATAACCATCAGCTCGCAGAGCCGTGGACTCAGAGTGAAACTGACAATCCAATAAAAGGACACAGGATATCCCCTTATGGCGAGAGCCGGCAAAAGCAGATGTAGGCTGAGTGTTGTACAGACGTGCTAATCATTTCCCTCTTCTCCGGCAGACGAGGGAGCAGATCCGAGAGAAGAACCGAGCTGCCTGGTGCCGGAGCTACAGGAGCAAATCCTGTGCTCCCAGGGTACTTGAGTCAGCCCACGGGGCTGGAGCCTGACACACACCGACACACAAACTCCCCTGCACCGCTCCACACCATGCCGAGCCGTCGGGAAACTGATACCGACGGGAGGTCTTGAGACACTTCCATCTCATTACCACATGTTTGTCTTATAATATACTACGTCTTTTTAAATATGTGTATGATAAGACTGAGTAATAGAAGTTCAGCCAAAGTTGAAAATCAATGTCGGGCAACCGATTGATCAAGAATGAGGATTTATTATCCTTATCACTAATGATGAACAATAGTTGTACTAACGCTGTAATAACATTGTAATAGCATTGTAATAACATTGTAATTACCTATAATACATGTATAGTAGATGTCAGAATCTACTGAGAATAGCTCATAAATATAAATATACTGACAGGGTTCATCTGCATTTATAATAGAAATGTCATAGATATAATTTCCATGTTGTCATAATTTGATTACTACAGATAGACTGGTGCAGCTGCCAGTGAAGCATTAAACACAACATATTATTTTAGTTGTAAGTGACAACGCTGTGACATCTTGAGAAATTGCGACGTCAACAACAATGAAGTAGAATATCATTCCTATCAGAAAGGCACTGATGTAAAATAAGCTATAACCCTCTGATAAAGGTCAAAAGTTGGGATGTCAAACATAGTTTCCGTCTGGTTGTTTCAGGAGAGAAACGCAGATGAATCCAATTTACATATAAAAATGGACTGTCAACTATGACTGCTGGCCAAGACTAGGAGACCCAGGCGGCTTACGTTTCCTTAGAGAGCGTCATTCAGACCACAGCTCCTGTGCTTTCCTTGTCTGTCAGTACATTTAGAGATTGTTGACAACCGTGAAAGTGCCACTCTTACATTTTATTACAGGACAGGGCCAGACGGTGTCATTCAACTACTCTGGGGAGGCAGAGAACACACACACAGACACAAACACACACACACTTGTACACATAGGCACATTATCTATGTGGAAGACATATTTAGACGTTTTGCAAGTTGATGTTGTGGTCATTTGGTAGATGATTCAAACTTAGATCTCTCTGAATGTATATGAAGGGACACGGACACAGAGATCATCATTTACTTTTTAACACTATCCAAATAATATAATGACATTAAAATGAATTACTTCCTTTAATTCAAGACAAATGCACAGGACAAACCCAATTACAATCCGTTATTTAATCAATAAAAAAAACATCACTGTAACAGCACAGATCATTTAAAAAAATCACAGGTTCCAAAAGAGGTTGATTTCTCAAAATGTAAAAATAGCTTATAGATAATATAGGAACCAGACACATTTACATGTGCATATATAATACAGTAATAAATATAGTTTTAAAACTGCTCTACCAAAACTGGCAAACCTACGAAACATTAGGGGAGGTGTTTCTTCTCTCCTCATCTGCATGTGATTCTAGTACACATAGTGAGAAGATGTTGGCACATCTCAGAGCAGCTAATTACACTGTATTTCACACAAACTAGCCAAACGTTCTTTTATAGGCACCGTAAAACAACTCAGGCTAAAGGGGACAAAACCTCTAGACATTATGGAAGATATTCTTTAATACAGGTGACAGTTAATGAGACGTCACTTAAAATGGTAAAACATGATCGTCTAGGTAAAAGTCAAATACATTTAAGCAGCCTGACACAGGGAATGTGGCATCAAATATTTGCCATTATGACACAAACAGGCAGAGTCAACTGTCTGTGTGGTGGAAGGGTTGGCTGGGTGTGTTTGTGTCGCACTGGACATCTCACTCAGTATTCTAGACAGATGGTTGTGGTTGATGTCCGGAGGACAGTCAATACTATTCAAATATAGTCATTCATGTCTGCCTCTGTGACTCTGTACACAACATAGCTCAAATGTTCCTTCTGAATCAAAATCAGGTGTACTCTTCAATATGAAATCTATACAGGGAGTTATTCAATACAATGTAGCAGCAGCAGTTGCTGTTGTACAAAATATGCTACAGTGCTGAGAAATAACGACACTTTGGCATATTCAGCTTCAAAATCAATAAGGATTGGACAAGCTGTGCCACACTGCTCGTACGGCAGTTCACTAACAACTAGTACATTTTACTGGAGTGTACGACACAGAGTGGTGAATACTAATGAAATATCTAGCAATCAGTCTTTAAAAATATAAAGAAATCCTAGCACTCTCTTTCTTTTTGTTTATATTTTAACCATTGGCTCGGTGTGTGACCCACCCAAAGTGACATTCAGCTCTAACTGCCAAAAGGAGAATGGGATTTATTTTCCAAATAAGCCGTTGTGAGCTAAAAGGAAAGTGAAACACATTGATTCATGGCAGACAAAATATTTTTTGGGTTTCCTGACCTGCCGAGGCTATTCATTTCAGGGGACGATGGACTGCTTGCCTCACACAACCCACCTGAGCCAACTAATTCCTCGCTAAGCCCAGATTATTTGCAAGGTGTCGTGTCTAGCTCCCAAAGCGCCAAAGCCAGCCGTGGAATACAAAGAGAACCCTCTTTCTCTCTCTGTCTCTCACCACTGACCATCTCACTCACTGAAGCAGTACAACCTATTTGTAGAGAGAGAGAGAGAGAGAGAGAGAGAGAGAGAGGGGTGGGGGGAGAGAGAGAGAGAGGGGAGAGGAGTGAGAGTTGTGTCGCTTTTCTCCTCTATGAGCCTCCACGCTCCCAGCTCCCGGCACTGGGTTTGGGCTGAGCCTGGGGACAGTGAGCCCTGGACTGGGCTGAGCCTGGGGACAGTGAGCCCTGGACTGGGCTGAGGAGTGAGGACACCACTGGCCTAGCTGGCAAGTCACTGGATGTTCAATAATAAACAGTGAGCAGCACAATGATAGCATGCCTCAAAGCCTTATGACAACTTGTTGGCTAGCTCAAAATGTAAAACACCACACACTAATTCAACCAACACAGCTGCTATTTACTACAGGAGCAGTGCCACGGGATATTGAAGGGAAGATTTGGTTGCTGTGGTAGAAACTGACATTTAGAAGACTTCCAAGCAGTCTTTACACAAAGTAACTACACTTTCATAATCCAAGGGTATATGTGTGTGTGTGTGTGTGTGTGTGTGTGTGTGTGTGTGTGTGTGTGTGTGTGTGTGTGTGTGTGTGTGTGTGTGTGTGCATCAATCAGTGTGTTTTTACTCCCAAGCCATGACAGTAGGAAGATAATAAGTAAACAAAGATATCTGTCTACAATCGATTGAAGCAAATGCACTGATAATGCCTTCTGGGAAGAAAATTTACTTATTTCCAAGCTCTTAAATTTTGGTCCAGATAATTGACAAATTGGGAAATCTGAGAAAGAAAATATCTGATAATTATATTGAACAAAACTCATCCAATTAGTCAGTCTAACCCTGAACTGTCTCCTGTTCTCAATGCCTCTCATGGAGTACTGCTGTGTACAATTCAGGCAAACCGTTACAAAAGGCTTTTGGAAATATCTGGCAATATGCTACTAAATGGAAACAAGCAACATTCATCAAAACGGAATATTATTCAATGTCATTTGCAGTTGTTTTTCAATAAAATGCATTACTTTCAAATATCATAATAGTAATTTCCTACTCATGTGTACACTGTTAAAAGCAATAAAATAAACGTTTTTTTCAGATATAGGCCTAACCAGTTCCAGTGCTTCATCTCCCTGTCTTCATCTCCCTCAGATTTGTACCCTTCATTGAAAAAGCACTGATGACAGAAAACATCTGAAAAGTGAATATAATATGGACATTAAGTCACCTACAGACATAAACAGCATATCATTTCCTCAAGACTGACCAAAATAGACTCCAAATCACAAGGGAAAAAAATGTGTGAAAAAATGAAGGTTACTCAAAACGTGATGCCGATATTTCTATGAAACGGATGATAGAACGGATGTATTGTATGATTATTCAGATCGAATATTGCAATATGAAACGAATTAGCCAATAGCCACAACAATTTTCTCAGCATTTTCCAGCCCCAGAGCACAACAAAGAAAACCAGACAACCTTATTTGAAACAACATTTCAAATATTTGCTCTGGCTAAAAAAGCATTTTGAAACGCAAACAGTTCTAAATGACAGGGGAAGTGGTCAGACTAATGCAATTTGGGTGAAAATATAACATGTTCGTTTGATTAAATTGGCTAACCTACAATTATTCCAACTGATGAATAAAAAATGCTTTAAACAAATGTAAAATGCACACGGTGAAACCGTGGGTGCATGGGCGATATATTTATCCTAAACCCTATGTTCAAACACTTGTTATTTACCGATAGAGGTTCATTTTAATTACCATGCCACCATCTGCATGACAAATGACCTTTCAGTCAAGTGTTTGTTAGCAAATCAAAATATAAATATGATAGGGACTGGTTGGAGGGGATGTGGTGGGCGGACCCTTCTGTTTTTAATAAAGAACGAATTAATAGCCTCGATATTGAAATAACTAATAGACCAAGCGTCATCAAGACGATGCGATAGAGTAATCCATAGTTCATTTACTATCTATGTCATCTGGGTTTGTGTAAATCTGAATAAAACGGATGATCAGTAGCCTAGTAAGTAAATATAGTATTATTATTATGTATATCATGACGTTAATAATTCCCTATTGATCAAATATGAAATATAGCCTACTTTTAGCAGCAAAATCTTAGATTATGTCTCTCCTTTCCCTCCCATTAGTGCAGCTTTCGAACCACACACAGAGAAGAAGACGCTCTCTCCAAATTGAGAACGGATAGTGTTTCATTCCGCCTGCTTGCTCTCCTCCCCAGTTTTTTAATTCCACAACGCTCAAATCCAGATTAAAATAACTCTAGATATTGATTCGGGCACTGGAATCGACATACATTTTAGTTCAGTTCTCACTTTGCAAGAGGATCAATGGGAAGCAATAACAGCTGACATCGCTGCTGGGAGGGATAGAAAAGAAGGACTGGGGATACAAATCGAAACCTGACAAATAAATCATCTTTTACTTTTCTTCCGAGCTAGACTTTCTTTTTGCCTGACTCTTCCCACGTAAAACAAATACGGAGTAGCCAATCGTTTGAATAAGCTAAGGGAGAACTAATACCAAATGTTCTACATGTAGGTAGTTAATTCACATAACCTTGCCCATTAGCGGTAGGCCTGATTAGCCAAAAAAGAAGGATAAAATATATTTTTCCCAATGGAAATGTCCTTCTTCTCAACAAATTGTTGCGTGGTGAAAAGATCATTCAGATATTCCACCTGCTCAACGCATTTAGAAGAACCAAAATATCCGTATTTGTCTGCACATACTTTAATATTTAAAATGTTATCATATAACTGGCATATCATCTTAATTATGATGTATCAATTAGCCTACTAGACCATACGCCAAAACGTAACTTTTTTTTACTTGTTGAAAACCTACCATGATTAGAGAAATAATCAGACGCGGAAATAATCCGAGAAATATGAGACGCATGTGAGAGAGCACCTTTAGGCCTATAGGCTACATATAACTTAATTTTTTAAATATATAATTCAAGTGAACATTGGGTAATAAAAAATAGGAAGTTTGAGACTATGCTGATAAACAATGCTGATAAATCATCTGAAGCGACGAAAGTGTGTTTTAGTGTTATATATATTTGTATTTATTTATTTTATTTTTTTATCTAGCCTAGGCCTAAATTAGGCAATAACCATTTGACAATTTCTGAATAATAGATTTCGTTATTTTTCACGTAATGTTTGTGAAATTAGACTTTAAAGTTTTTCTTTTTTAAACAATAGGCTATAGTCAATTAGCTTACACACATATCAATTAGGCCAATATAATTTCATTAAAAATATGGAAACTTAAATCTGCGTCGACTGGTGGATATGACGTCTACGACTCTAATCTTTCCAGTTGACAAAAAAAATGGTTAATTGCAGCCCTCCGTTACAACCGCTATAAATAAAATGATATGGCACGTAAACAGGCAATTTATAGAATTTTTGAAAGCAAACATTTAAGATGTTTATCACGGATGAAAAATAGAACACTGTTAAAAGACACAAGGCAACTTGCTAACAAAGTCTTTGTTCACTCGTTCATTTCATTTTAAAATGTAAACAATTATTAATTCTATCTATTGGGAAAAAAACGAATAGGCCTATCTAAAACTTTAGACTATAACATCATTGCACAATTATAAAATGTTTTATTAAATTCAATTAGTGAGTGAGATTTGACAAACACTGCTCATGAATGTTATAGGCTGTTTTCATTTTTTTCATCAACTGTGAATTAACCTCGACTCTTTATACTTTGGAGCAACTAGTTTACAATCGTCGGTTGGCGGAAACCTTCCAGCTGTAAAGTAAATGGTAGTGGTCCGTAGTAAACAGGTGTTTCCCTCTCCTTTCTATCGGGTCACTCTCAGACCACTTCTTGACTAGTTTAAGATGTTTCTTTCCGATGATAAAAGTGAACATAATTGATGGTTGTTACGCAACCTTAGTCAACAAGTAGGCTATTTGCTCTGTCTGTCTTTAAATATAGGCTATTCAAGTACGCTCACACACACATACACACAGAGAGAGAGCAAACATTAGGCTACCAAGTCCAGAGAAAAGGCTAAATGTACACTATGCTTCACTTACACTTTTCCAAATACCTTAGTTTCTTGTGTATGGGTGTTGTGCAGAAAATATTATGACCACTGTTCAGTCATTAACTTAAAATACATATTTTTTAGGTTTCAAAAATAATTAACGGCTACGCGATATAATCGGTGTATTTAAAATAGTCACAGTCAAGTATGGTTACAAGCACCTTATTACACGGTAGCCTAATTGAGGTTTTACACAAAGACACCAAAACTTTCACTTTTAATCTGTGACGAGTGACATTTCTCCACCGCATTCTTTGGGTGACTAAAAGTAGTTCACGCGCATTAGATGGAACAATGTTGCAACTTCTTGGCCATGTCTCCCACTGTATGCCATTATCCAGATAGTGGACGCAACTACTCAGAACTACTTATAGGCCTACCTCGATTTAAAGTAAAACTTCTGGTGTTATAGGTCGGCTATATGTCAGGTGATCCTTTCCACATGTGATGGATAGCCTATGCCTTTTCGGACCGCTCAGGAGCGCAACGTTCAAAACATGAGGTAAAAGCTCAAACTCAAAAAGCTCAAAGAGGTCAAGTTTATCAGTTACCCTGAAACTTGTGAAAACACTGCAAATGTTTCAAACCAAGCTTACCCAAAACGGGTTCAGAAGTTAGAATGCATATTTTTGGAAACAGTGCGCTGGGAAAGGTAGTCACATGTGTTGATGATAAAATGCCAAACTTTAGTCTAAGAAAAACACTTACAATTCTGAACACGGAGTGTGAACAACATTCACATGTCAAGAGGCATGGGTGACGACCACACAATCAGTAGCTTGCTAAGACATTTGATACTTGAGTTCACGCTTGAATAGTCGGATAGCCTACAGCCAGATTCGTTGTGCGTTAAAGTTGGACGACAACACAATCCCAATAGGTAGTAGAGCACAACACAATGCAATCACTGTCAAAACATTCGGAGTACTTACGTTGTTATAAACAATCCTTTTGAAGGTCCTAGATATTCGTTTATCCTCACAACCAAAACTTTTCAATGGCAGGCTGGCGAAAGCACCGGAGATAACGGAGTCGCATGGGAAGAAAAGTAGTAACACCTCGCTGCAATGTTGCGGTGTGGAGAGCCAGGCTGTCCCCAGCTCTTGTGATCAGAGTGGTGTGAGTTGCATGTACCTCTGAGAGAAAGGGAATCTTCGTGGAGTCGAAGAATAACGAAGAAAAGGCAGAGATTGGATCTAAAAGGTAGATGAGCCGCTCGCAAACAGTGTTTTAGGTGCAGTGCTGCCGCTCAGCGCTTGGTTTGCTCAATGACTGACTTTCTCTCCCTTTCCACTTTCCTCCCTTCGCAGTTCCCCAGCCCCCCTCTCTCCATCCATCCATCCATCTCCCCCAGGGTGGGTTTCAGTGCGCTTTGTGAACAGTGAATGCATTTTCTTCTATCTTCGCCATAGAAATGAAGTCCACTTCTAAACAAAAGGTACATCTTAACTGGAGACTATTTCCAATCAAAGATAAAGATATGCGTGCGCCCTCGTTACAGTAGGCCTAGCAGTAAAATGACAAAGTTCCATACGTGGTGAACCTCTCAAAACAGGCTGCTTATGCAAAGTAATTAGCCTACCATTTAGCATAACTTTATATAAACGCACATATATATATATATATATATATATTATTTTTGTTTGTTTTTTGTTGCAAGCCGTACAATTCTTAGTGACTATAATAACATTTGTAAGGATGTAACCGTGCTACGTTGCTTATACAGATTGTTTAAACCATTGTCTATTGTGGGTTGGTGTCAACAACGTAGGAAAACAATTGCATCGGTCTTGCCTGACTGTTCCAGTAAATGGGCTGTTCAGATATTATCCACCTGCTGGAAAGATATGGAATTGCTTCTATTGTCCATCAAATAGAGAAATGTGTCTGAAACTAGTATCACATACTTACCATAACAACTATGCATTGTTATTAAACTATGCTGTAAAGTAGATGGACAATATCATATTTAAAGTGTATTTCAACAGTAAATGTAACTCTTATTTTGTTGAATTACTTTGTCGATGAGTGTAGTGTTATGTGAAGACGAGTCCACAGCCATACTGCCAAGGTTATCTGTGACTGTAAAATCCCTAAAGTGGATAATGTGGGAGGGGGATTCCGTAGCCCTGCATATGGGCTGCATGCATGCACATGATCACTTAGTTGTGTTGCTAATGACCTCTATTTGAGTGTGACTAGAGGGAACGGGGAAGAGGCCTACCTGTGTCCCAGGTCTCTCTCTCTCAATTCAAAATCAAATGGCTCAGCTCAACCTCTAATGTTTCTAAATGGACTGGTGTGTATTGACTTAAAATCCCTTTGATATAACCTCTTTCACAGGACTGGAGCACCAAATTTCCTAACACTCCTAAACATATGTACTGTTTTCGTACGTGGTGCTGAGGTGTTGCGATAAGAGGTACAGTAGTAGTACAGTAATATATACCATTAGTTAAGGGATGAGGGTTGGGGTCAAACTGAAGGTGATGGAGACTTTTTAAAGTCGAACTGAATAGAATAAAATAGAATAGAATTTGATTGTCCCTCCAGGATGGACATGTTCTTTTTCGCATCAACATACAAAAAGGATCACACCCCCATTGAAACCAGTTAGTTCAGCACACCACATACACAAACACACAGAGGACATCGACACATTCACTCAACTGCACTGTTCAAATAGATGTGCAAATAAGTAACCCACTGGGCACTGTCATCATTTCAACTTCTGGTTTTGATTTACATTTGTTTGAGTTGTCAACTAACGTGAAATCAAGAAAAAAGGTCACTGGATTTAGGTTAATTTGGGCGGAGAAAAAGACTCAATTCCTTTACATTGATGACTTTTTTACAAATCTAATCAGTTTTCCATGTTGATTCAACATCATCAATTTGAATTGTTTTGTTGAAATGAGGTTTAAACAACTTTGATTCAACCAGTTTTTGCCCAGTGGGAAATAAAGGCAAAAACATTTAATGTTGCATTTACTTGTCCCACATCACAGGCAACAAATTAGTGTGTGTACACATCCTACCTGGCGTGTACAAACTACTGTTTATTAGATCAAATTCACTATTAAGACAACACCAAACAACTATAATATGAGTTTAACTCGCAACCTTTCCAACAATATTGAATTACTAGGTAGTTCAGTCCATCATGACTCTTTGCACAGGGTAGAGCAATTAATGCCCATTGTGTCTTTCAACAGCACTGCCTCAATGACATACACTTAATTTCTGCTCTTAATTATTCATTATACTGACACATGGCGACATTGCAGAGTCTGTGACTATAGCATCTCATACAAAAGAAGCTGTGCTAGATACATTAACAGTCCTTACTCTGACATTAATGCAACTGTCACTGTGTTTGAGATGCTTATTCGTTTTTTGGCAGTTATCTTTAGAGAGCAGTTGTGTTGAAAGGTGCTAAATGAATTGCTATTTTTCTGCACACTAAATTGGTCCCTTTGTCACTGAGTATCTGTAACTTAGCAGTAGCAGCTTAGCCGTTTCTGCTCCTATTTGAAGCCATCTCTAATAGAGAGATCATTAAACCAATGAAGTACAGCTATCATGACTATGAAAGCATTAAAGACCTATCAATAAAAAAATCCCCATCCACGCTTGATTGAATAATTCATGGTGCTAGAAGGCTTCATCTCACATCACGATCATATGAGGATTCTCTATTGCGAAAAAAGTACTAAAGATCTGCCCCCAACCCAAACACACACACACACACACACACACACACACACACACACACACACACACACACACACACACACACACACACACACACACACGCGCACACACACACACACACGCACACACACACACATACACAAAACAAAACAAAACAAAGTAAACTAGAGACTTGGAGTACAGATCTGTATTCCCTGACAATGCCAGATAAGTGTGTAGAGAAGGAAGGAGGGTGGATTGAATGTGTTTGGGTGCAAGTCAATGCAGCCAGCTAGCAGACTCACTCATTTGTTCTCCCCCTCCTTCCTTTCTACCAACGTCTTTCTGTAACAGGCCACTTTAGAGGCCATGCTGCATTAAAGGAACTGGAGCTCAGGATGGGAGCTGGACCAAGTAGAGAGAGAGAGCAACTTTCTCCACAGAAATGACATTAAGTACTGTTCTTCTTATTTCAATCTGGACGTGTAGACACCCCGTTCAAACTGGATCACCAGGGTCTGCTGTGTCGGTCTGCAAGGGATCGTGTGCACATGGACACACACACACACACACACACACACACACACACACACACACACACACACACACACACACACACACACACACACACACACACACACACACACACACACAGGATAGAGTGAGGACAGCAGCACAGCGAGACGATGAAAGGCTCTGGGGAACTCAGCAGAATCAGGGCTCTAAAAATGGCTCACCAGCTGATTCTCTGAGTCTTGGCAGAAACTACTTGATACAGAGGTTTTCAAATGGAACTAAAGGCCGGGCCAGGCGTGTGTCATACTCCAACAGGGGGCAGGGCTCGTTTGTGGTGCAAACTTTGTCTGCTTGCTGTCGGGAATGAGACACCTGGGTGGGAGCGTTAGATATTTTCCCTGTCTTTTTTATTAGGATGGGCTTCGGGAGGGGGGCTTGGAACTCCTATCACTCTGGAGCTCCATCAAAACCGCTCTTGAGGAATATAGCACAATAATATTCAACATAAAATCAATGGCTTGTTTAATTTAAACAGGGCCAGGAAATGTGGTAATTGCAAAGGGGGCCACAAATCAAGAGCCCTTGTTATCCCATTTGCCGCTCCATTACTTGGTGGAAAAGCATAAACATTATTTTTAGGTAACTATTAGGCCTGGATGGATACTGTCTATTTGCCCTATATATTATCATGCATTGCCATAGAGAATAGAGATATTGTCACTTTTTTCAAAATGTCTTAGTGAGAAAGAGGAATGCATTATTTGGAGTATTGGGAGACAGAGAAAGAGAGGTTTTACAGGTCCATGGCTGATTCAGTGGCAGCAGTAAGGGGGACTGTGAAATAGGATAGGTTTACTTCCTAGTTGATGTCACATGCCACTCATCCACCTACTGTCTGTGTGCTCTCTCTCTCTCTCTCTCCTCAAGTTTATTTTGATATAGACAGACAAAGCTGAAAACAGATGATATACCCATCTCCTCCTTTTCCACTAAAATAAATGTACAGAAATACAGCCCTCAAAGAAAAAGCAATCACGCCTTCATCAATTCTAAGGCTATTTGTGAGACAATGTATAATTATCTTAAACATTATTAAATGACATCTGCCCGAGGCCTTCTTTGTCATAAAAAAATCAACACAACATGTAGATATTGGAATGAAATGGCTAAACACGCACAGCAGTTATTTGATGATGACAAACACATAAGACACATAACATTTTCTATTACTTCATCATGAGAAAAATGTGTTCTACCTTCATATGATATGCTTTCATTTACATTTCTCCACGAAGAAAACAGCTGCATTGATTTGCTAAACAGATCTAAGATTTGTGTTGATAAGTTGCTTTAAAAACTACTCCCTCACGCAAGATGTTGGACATAGAGTTAAATCTGGATAGGTCACAATTATTCACAGATTGGAGTATAGCTGCTAGCAGCATGTTATGCACATATGTTATGTTTCATAGCCATAGACTATATCCCCCCTCCTCCCTCCCTCTCCTCTACCCAGCAGCATAGAGAACTAGAAGGCATCAAGACTCATCTATCGAAGTGTAACTCAGCCATTAGAGCACACAGGCAAATGCCATCCATGACCGGGAGCACAAGGCAACTGACAAACAGCCGGAGACAAATCAGAAGATAATTTATATGCTCATGTGCTAAAATCTCATTATTTGGCAATAGAGATTTAGCAGTATGCCCAGTTCAGGACCATCAATTCCGCAGCTGTAAATTATTAAAGAAACAGCCCTGGGTGTAAATCAAAATCAACACGTTTTGTTTAAGGAATAACTTCCTTCGTGTACCATATATCACGTCTTAATTTATTTATCCTTCGTGTAAAACGCTCAACGTGAGAATCTTCCAGTAGGGAGATTCTTCTGTTTGTCCCTCGCTAAAAAAAAGCAACACCGACAACAAGATGGTGTCACCTCTGTAAGCCCCAGTCCACCACAACATCCCCCAAACAAAGTTCAAGTGTCAAGAAACTAAGTAGAAGTGAAAGCGTTATGTCCCAAAACAGCCCTATCCGCTCCTGTCACATTGCATTTGGATTATCAGCTGCCATTTTGGAGGGGTGTTTACAGAGGAGACACGAGGACGATGCCTTTAATGACAGACCGTAGCCTCTGTCTGATGCTCTCCTCTTAGACATACTGTATACTCTATGCTATTCCAGAAGGTAATTTATAGAAACTTGGAGAGAATCATTGCGATGATGAATCAGTGTACATGTCAAAATGTCGTATTAGCCTACACTTGAGGTCGCTAAACTAAACAAACCCCTGGAGGATTCCTAATCTACATGCTCTGATGTGCGATCTAATATGTTTTATCTGCATAAGTGAGCAATTTCCGTAAACATTAGAAGATAAAGACACGATGTTGAAGAGGTTTGTGTGAGCGGTTATCTAAGCAATAAGGTCCGAGGAGGTTGTATATTGACTCTGCTTCATGTCGTGCTTAAGAACAAACCTTAGGCATGGTGTATTGGTCATATACCGCAACCTCCCGAGGTACCTTATTGCTATTATGAACCAGTCACTAAGATAGGGTACCTTCGGAAAGTATTCAGACCCGTTGACTTTTTACACATTTTGTTACGTTACAGCCTTATTCTAAAATGGGTTACATCATTTTCCCCCTCTCATAAATCTACATATAATACCCCACAATGAAAGCAAAACTGTTTTTTTTCGAACAAAAAAACTGAAATACCTTATTTACATAAGTATTCAGACCCTTTGCTATGAGACTCAAAATTGAACTCAGGTCAATCCAGTTTCCATTGATCATTGTTGAGATGTTTCTTCAACTTGATTGGAGTCCACCTGTGGTAAATTCAAGTGATTGGACATGATTTGTAAAGGCACACACCTGTCTATATAAGGTCCCACAGTTGACAGTGCATGTCAGAGCAAGTCATGAGGTCGAAGGAATTGTCCGTAGAGCTCCGAGACAGAATTATGTCGAGGCACAGATCCGGGGAAGGGTACCAAAAAACATCTGCAGCACTGAAGGTCCCCAAGAACACAGTGGCCTCAATCATTCTTAAATGGAAGAAGTTTGGAACCACCAAGACTCTTCCTAGATCTGTCCGCCTGGCCAAACTGAGCAATCAGGGGAGAAGGGCCTGCAGGGGTCAGGGAGGTGACCAAGAACCCGATGGTCACTCTGACAGAGCTCCAGAGTTCCTCTGTGGAAGGACAACAATCTCTGCAGCACATTATGATAGAGTGGCCAGACGGAAGCCACTCAGTAAAATACTCATGACAGCCCGTTTGGAGTTTGCAATAAGGTACATACCTAAAGTACTCTCAGACCATAAGAAACACGATTATCTGGTCTGATGAAACCAAGATTGAACTCTCTGGCCTGAATGCCAAGCGTCACACCTGGAGGAAACCTGGCACTATCCCTATGGCGGTGGTGGCAACATATTATTTTTTTATCTCAGCCCCCTTCCCCGCAGGAGGCATTTTGCCTTTTGGTAGGCCGTCATTGTAAATAATAATTTGTTCCTAACTGACTTTCCTAGTTTAAAAAAAGGTGAAATAAAAATACATAATAATAAATGTTGTGGGGTTATTTTTCATAGGCAGGGACTGGGAGACTAGTCAGGATCGAGGAAAAGATGAACAGAGAAAAGTACAGAGAGATCCTTGATGAAAACCTGCTGCGGAGGGCTCAGGACCTCAGACTTGGGTGAAGGTTTAGCCTCCAACAGGACAACAACCCTAAGCACACAGCCAAGACAATCGGGACAAGTCTCTGAGTGTCCTTGAGTGGCCCAGCCAGAGTTTGGACTTGAACCCAATTGAACATGTCTGGAGAGACCTGAAAATAGCCATGTAGCAACACTCCCCACCCAACCTGAAAGAGCTTGAGAGGATCTGCAGAGAAGAATGGGAGAAACTCTCCAAATACAGGTGTCTCAAGCTTGTAGCATCATACCAAAGAAGACTCGAGGCTGTAATTAATCACTGCCAAATGTGCAACAAAGTACTGAGTAAAGGGTCTCAATACTTATGTGAATGTTATATTTCAGTATAAAAAAACAACAGTTTTTGCTTTGTCATAATGGGGTATTGTGTGTAGATTGATGAGGGGAAAAAACAATTTAATCAATTTTAGAATAAGGCTGTAACATAAAAAAATGTGGAAAAAGTCAAGGGGTCTGAATACTTTCTGAATGCACTGTACATATAACAGTAAACAAGAAGTTTAGCGTCATACCAGTGGTATATTGTCTGATGAACACACGGCGAGAATGTTGTTTCAGCCAATCAGCATCCAGGACCCAAACTTACTGGTTTATGATGTATAATAATCCCCTGTTTCTCCTCTCCTTTGATCCAGACCTTGTTGAGACGTTTCTCAGCGGAGTGTACTCTGAGTGTAGTGTGAAGTGTTTACAACAGTGTACACGTTCCAGGATGGGCTCTGGTCAAAAGTAGTGCACCATGGAGAGAATAGGGTGCCATTTGGGCCGTAGACCCTGTGATGTTTTGCTGCATGGGCGTCTTCCCACCACAGTGGTTGTGGGCTACAAAGATTGGTCACCAACACATCACAGAGACACCCCCGACTGTCCAGCTTATGTCTCTTAATGTCTCTCTCAAAGTGAAATGCTGTCTCTGTGTGAGATGGGGAATATTTTTCTCTTCCCTCTTACCAAGGCTAATAATATATTTTGTCAAGATGGGTATTTTTTCAGCTAAATCTTATTGTTCAGCATGACATGTTTTTAAACAGCCCTGGTCTGTTTATGATATAGGGAATGATGTCGTGTTATGACTAAATCAATATTATCCCACCAGCTTTAAACACATTATTACAATACAGGGGGAAAGATAATTCGTTTTTGCAGGGAAACATATGGAAAAAGATATGGAACACATTTTATTAGCATTTTCAACATGACCATGAGAAATGTTTTGCCCTGTTTGTTTTCTTTCTCTTTTCACTGCAATGAAAAGTGTTTGCATTTGAACTGTCTTGACATGTCCTTGTCGAGTGATTTCAACCCTGATGGTCATAACAATAATTATCTTCTAAGTGTGGAAAAGGCATGAATATTCTCACATTGAGTAAGAGCAAGTCAGCAAATGGTTTCACTGTTTTCTAAATAAACTTCAATATTTAAAACATGTATTTTTATTACTAACCTAATTATCCCAACAGCTTTTATTGAATTATAATACATTTAGTAGATAACTCCAAACAGAGGTGTTAGTGAAAGGGAACACATTGAGACAGATACATTATACCACTCCATGCAATCAATGGAGGACATGTTTTACTCTAAAAGACAGACTTGCCCATCAGATTTGATTAATGTTTTAGTTACTCTTCCACGGGCATTAATATCTGAGAAAGGATTATTAATAACAATGTAATTTCCAGAGATTAACCCCGCGTTGCCTTTATTCCTGATGTGTTGCCCTTTGAAAATTGATCTAGAAGATTGATGGATGTCCTGTGGAATGGTTTGTCCTTGTTTCAAGTCATTGTTTAATGACGCAATTGTGTCTTATTTGTCATTCATGTGTAAATGTCACATTGAACAAACTTACCAAATGTTGAAATCTTCATTTCACCTTGACTTTAGTTACACAATCTGACATTTGTCTCGTAACATTGATATATATAAACCATGTATAAACCAACATGATAGCTATAGAATACACTTGAAGACCACAGCCTTTTATAATACTAAAATGCCACCCTGTATAAATTGCTCATCCTAAATCAAAATGGTTAAATCAAGACAATTAAATATTCTCTACCACCCACAAGCTGTCACAGCACATCCCTAATCAAGCCCAGTCCTAAAGCAGCTGTATGCTGTGCACTGACCATGGATGTCCCTGGACGGACCTAACTGCCATTGATAAAATGTGTACACACGGGCTCCTCTGCCTATTGGAAGACAGACAGGAGATATCACTTAAAGTGACTGCCTCTATTGGCCCCCCATTACCTCCTACTGACAGTGGGGCTGTGATTATGACCAGCCAAGATAGCGCTAAATGTTAGCTGCCTCTGTTTTATTCTCTGCCTCTCCCTCTCCCTCTGCCTCTGCCTCTCCCGCTTTCTCTGCCTCTCCTGCTTTTTCTGCCTCTATCTTCCGCTGCCTCTCTATCTTCCTCTGCCTCTCTCTCTCTGTCTCTCCCTCTTTCTCTACCTCTTTCTGCCTCTGCTTCTCCCTCTGCCTCTCCCTCTTCCTCTGCCACTCCCTTTTCCTCTGCCCTTGCCTCAGTCTTTGCCTCAAGCTCTATCTCTGCCTCAGTCTCTATCTCCGCCTTCCCCCAGTCTCTCCCTCTCACTCTGCCTTTCTCTCTGCCCCTGTGTCTTATCAGGCAGCAACATTGTGCCTGGGGGAGATGGACTTCCTGATAGGGCTCTGCTTGGAGAAAGCCTCGATGTTGACACACAGGATATTAGTCACCGTGGACAACGAGGGGACTTGACGTTTGACGCAGCTTGATTTCCATTTCCCCTCTCTCTCAAAACACGGGCAGATGAGGCCGTATTGAGCGGACACCAGGTGGACCGAGGGTTAGGAGGAGGGAGGGAGGGACGGGGGCATTCTTATTTATTGTTCATGTATTTTTTAGGAGGGAACCTGCAGGGTCAGATGAGTAAACATGACTTGACCTAGGGAAAGAGGTGGTGGTTTGATAATATGGGAAGTCAGAGAGAGCACATAGGGGTTGAGCCTGAGTAGGGGCTGACTTTACATTTTGATGGCGGTAGACACAGTTACCAAATTGGTTTCTTTACCTTGATAACTTTTCTACTATATGTAATCTACCAACATTAAGGTGGGGATCACTATAGTCATCATTATGGGTTTATTAGCCTATATTTTAATATTTGTTGACCAAAACATCCAAGTTCCATTTTTGGTCAAACAATATTAATTGAATTGGTCCATCAACACATTTCACTAGATTCTCTGTTTTCAGTCATTCCATATTTATGGCATTATGACAGTGAGCTGAGAGGCGGTGTGACTGCGGCTTTCTGTTCCCGTCAGGCGACCCTTGACCCTGAACGTTCAGCGGGGCCTCGCCCTGAGGGAGACCTTCCTTTCTCTGATTGGTCTGCTCTATGTTCTGATGAGAGACGGTTACATAGTCTAGTAGGTCTGTCAGTGTGGGGCGCTAAGGCACGTCATTACAACAAAACCACTGTACTACCAGACACATAGATGGACTGTCTCACTTAAAGACAGCCCGGAGGCTGCTACACAGCTACGTATTATAGTCTTGAAGTATTTTTGATGTCAATTGGTTTTCATTTATACATTGTGTTATGAAGGTCCTCACAGTGATACAAACTAAGATAATGTAGCTTAAACAATCTTTGTTTGACTATTTTGCCTATTTTATATTCTTTGGATCATACTAGTTCAGTCAGTATGAGAGATACTCTGGTCCATCAGAATACCAGCATGGAGCTGCCTCTCTCTCCTCCTATCTGAGTGTACTAGGCTCAGTGCCATGGCCCCCCACTGTTCCCACTGAGCACTATGTCACACAGCCAGCCAGACACCGCCAGCAGCCACCACCACAGCTGCCAAGGTGACAGCCCCTGAGCCCTGAGCCCTGCCTGCACTCTTTATCAGCCGCCCATCCCAGTAGCAGTCTCAGTCCCAGTCGACAGGCATAATGAGCTCTGCGCCCAGCTAGAGCCCCACTAGAGCCCCAGCGCTGACAGCCATCAGCCCACAGAGAGAGTAGCGGCTGGGGGTTGATGAGCTGGTGGTGGGGGTGATGATGGTGGAGGTGGTAGGGAGATGGTTAAAGCCAGCCCTGCCCTGCAGGTGGGCCTGACCCCTAACCCCTGACCCTTGACCTGGTCCCAGTGTCCCAGTGTCCTGGCTGAGGACACAGAGATTACCGCTCCATGGTGACCGTGGGGACTGAACGGCTCACGTCCCTCCACTAGAGCCTACAGCCCAGCCCGCGGTCACTATTGAAACATTGATTTCACAGCTTTCATTTCTACAGAAGGTAAAGACAAGTAGACTCTGGTGACTTTTGAACTTTACCGGCCTGCATCTTGTCACTGCAGCTTGTCACTGTTCTTGTGTGTCCCGTCTCGGCGCTTCAATGAAGTTGCCAAGGTTGAAGTGTGATGAGAAGTCCCACCAAACTAACATAGCGGCCTGTATTGAATTCCTGTCTGGTCTATGCAAACAAGACGTGACAGATTTAATTTGTTTGTCACGTTGGCTTAATTAAACCTGATACCTCTAAGCGTGAGCCAAATTCTGTGGAACGGCAGTAGGAAATGAGTCTGAGGTTGGGGTTCATTGAGGAGAGGAGAGGGAGAGAGTCATGCTACCCGACAGTTCTTCACTCTCCATGCCTTCTGATTGGTTTAGGAAATGTTGTTGGGAGAATACCACTGTGCTCTGCCCTGTCAAATAACTTTCACTCATAAAATCTAAAAAAAAATCTGAGGAAAATCTGAGGGCAGCCAACAATGCCAATTGTATAACGCTGTTGTTCTTGAGAGATGGAGAGTTAGCGAGGAAGAAGGAGTTAGAGAAGGACACAGTGTATTAACTAGGAGTGAAGGCATGGTGTGGGTAACAGAATCTGAGCGAGAGAGAGAGAGAGAGAGAGAGAGAGAGAGAGAGAGAGAGAGAGAGAGAGAGGGAGCATAAGCAAGTGCGAGGGCACCCGCAGACAGCTACAAGATGGAGTAGCAGCATGCGCAAGATAAGCTGTCGGCACGGAGACAGTGTGTGACAGTCCTCGAAGCAGCGAGCGGGCGGGAGTGTGACGGGGAATACAGAGAGCGGCATTATTGTTTAAATCATTGATTGCTTCCCTTCCTCTCAGCACAGATGCTTCTGAAACCAGAAAAGCGAAGAAAAACAGGGACCAAATCCAGTTACCAGCCCTTTGTTGTTTCTCCATTCCTCTGTATTCACTTTCTGGTGCATTGTGCCTCACCAGTCACCAACCACCACCATTGTTTTTCTTTCTGTTCTTTCACAATGCATGCTATTTAACCTCCCATCACAACGTGCACTATTCTAGTGTATTCAAAGGCCCTGCCTTGGATGTTGAAGGTGGTTTAGAACAGCAGCAGACAGGTGAGGGACATTAGACGTCTCATAAGGTAATGAACATGGGAGGATATCAAATAGAGGAGCAGATGTTTGTTTCAGTCTGGGAAAGGAAAGGAGAACATTTGATTTGATTTTGATTTGAGAAGCCTGAGTGGGATCTGTCTTTTAAAGCTGAGCCATGCAAAAATCTGTCATTTTGACAATTACTATTGGATAAAGGGTCATGTCTTTGCTAGGGGTTTCAGTGAGCTTATTTCTGAAGATAACCGGTCAGACACAGTATTATAGTTGTCTAGTCAAAGGGATTGATTTTTCCTCTCAACTCCTTTATGTTTTGGCAGCTTATTCTCTGTTCAAATAGGATTCTGTAGCGTAGAGAGACGATGGTTGTGTGGACACGGGAATATTTTCATAGGCTTGATATGATAGGGACATAGTGGTTAGCTTGTTTACAATACAGGATAGTGTTTCACAGCATTTCTGTACAGTATAAAGTTCCAATATATCCATGTTAGAAAATATATCATATTTAGCAAAAGACAGAATTTGTGTATGTTTGTGTGTGGTCTTGCTTGCGCGCTTGTATGCTTGTGAATGCCTGTGTGTCTTGTGTTTAATACAGTATATTGAACAACAGCCGCTCCAACAACATAGCAATTTTCCAAATCTGTTGGTTATAAATCAGAAACACTGTCTCATAGACAACCCCACCCCACCCTGTCCCATAGACAACCTCACCCCACCCTGTTTTGTTGCCATAGCGCAGAGCTTGAGACCGTCTAGCGTCGGTGGCGGACTGGCTGTTGTTGGCAGGAAGTGGCTAACAGTGAGGTTTAGTGACAGGCTCGGTTCCCCTGCCAGCCCCCCCCCCCCCCCCCCCCCCCCACCATGCTCCTCCATGGGCTCGCCTGTCTCTCTGTTAGCCGAGAGGCTGACACTGACGTGACACTCGTGAAATAATTATGAAGCAAAAACACTGCTGACAGCAAACAGCCCGCTCCCCTCAATGATGTGTCACCCGTGATTAGCATGGGCCCTGCCATTGCCACCGCAGAGAGAGAGAGAGAGAGGGAGAGGGAGGGGTGGCGGAAGACAGAGAGAAGGAGGGAGGAAGAAGAATGAGAGAAAATAAATAAATGGCAATAAAAACAGGGGCCAGAGAGAGTAAACGATAGAAGAGGGGAAAGAGAAAGAGAGACAGAAAAAGGGAGAAGCCTGACAGATAAAACAGCGATAGATAGAGAGGGTAAAGCTAGATAAGGGTAGAAGGTTGAAGCTAGGAGGTGCAGTGCAGAGGGGATGAATGCACTGAAGGAGCCCCTGGACATAGGGGAGTAAACAGAGGAAAGTGACACCTGTATCTGTCGCCTGCTGTTAGGAGACATATGCCCTGCTTCTGCCCTCCTCCATCATGCGGCATCATGTCCCCCAGGCCATGAGAAAACAGCACCATGGGCGCCCGGCCCTAATGTGTGGGCTCTGCCCTTTCCCCACCAAATACCAAAGGTCAGATGTGAGGAGTAGCAGCGTGTGTGTGTGAGCTTGGGGATCTATGCATGTGTGTGTGTTTGTGTGTGTGTGTGTGTAGTTACATGGTAATAACACTGTCATGTTACATAGTACTTCCAATATTTGCAGCTTTGTTGTGTATTTTCTTGGCTTCGTTTGTTGTTAATTATTTGGCTTATGAAATTATTTGTTTGTCTATTGCTATAGGAAGACAAATACTATGAACAGAATCCCGCATCTAAAGGTTTAAATGAAAAACCCTTTCGGAAAAGAAAGATCTCAATCAAATAGGACATTGGTTGGATGGCGCCTTTTCCTGCTAGAGCACATTTGTGAGTCAGGGCTTAGATTGATCAGTGGATTTGGAACCTCCCTTTGAAATATGAGGGAAACGCTTTGTTTCCAAGACACGGGGTGTAAAATGCTGAATGTACATAACTCTTCTTAACAGAGAGTAAATCCCAGAAAAACAACCTGCCGCTCTGAGTGGACAGTACATTTCACAGCAGTATATTTGAAAATAAATCTAAGATGATCAACCATGAAACACTCACAGAACAGGATAGAGAGAGGGAATTTATGGACACCAGGATAGCCAGCGCCTAAGAAAAACAAAATGGCCCTGAGAGTGAAAACACAAATAAAATAGTATTTTTTATGGTTCAAATGGATGTTCCCTAGGATATCTGACATTCTATTTGGCTTTGGCTTTACCATATCCACTACATTTATTTGTGCATTAAAAAGGCTCTCTTTCTAGGTATCAAGAGCTCTGCCTGGAGTCCAGGTGACAGATTCTAGATGCTATCCTTTATGTGTTCTGAGATGTCAGGTGCTGTGTCTCGTGTGTGTGTGTGAGTGCGTGTGTGTGTGTGCTCGCAGACATGTCAGTGTATGTATGGAATGTGTGTTTTAATGCATACTCCTCTAGCTTCACTTCACTCCGACTCCAACTGAGGGGGGTGGAATGTTTGAACATGGGCAGGCCTGGCTGTTGGGAGGATGGCACAGGCAGGGTGACAGGCGGGGTGACAGGGTGACAGTTCAGCTTTGTAGGGTTCATGCAATATTGATGTCCCAGAATGAGCATCAGTAGCCTGGCCTTAGGGGTCAGCCAATTAACTGGAGCACACTTCCATCTCCATGGCAGTGAGCACTGGGCTTCACTGGGCTCAAAGGGGGCTCAACAGGGACCAGGGCTGTAGTAGAATGTCAACGCTGCTGGTGGCACATTGACCACTTCTCTGACTCAACATGGCTGCCAAGTGCTAACAACGTCATCTACCACCGCCACACAACCTCCCAAACTTTATTCTCCCTGTCTCTCTATTTCTCTCTCTCTCTTTTTCTGTGTCAGTGTCCTAATGTCACCCTCTCTTTTTTGAAATAGCCAAGGCCTTGCGTTAGTAAAATGTTTGACTTCCCTGTCGTGGGATGACTAATCCAGTTGTCATTTGACTTGAAAATAGAGATATGGAAATCATATTTTGATCAATTCGCTACAGAAAAACGCCACAAACACGTAGAGACAGTCAAATGTCAAACTGTATGATGTGTGAAATCTGTTGAGTAAAACACCATGTAGTATAGCCTACACCCAGAACATTCTTTAACCTTTTACTGCAGCGGGCTAAGTCAGGGTCACACGGAGTGAAACAGAAGTAGACACCTCACACATATGGTTATGTCGTTAAAAAAAATTACACCTGCACAATGTCAGATATAGAATTGAAATGTATAACATTTTGAGTTTGCATCCCAATATTACACTATATATACACTACCGGTCAATAGTTTTAGAACACTTACTCATTCAAGTTTTTAAAAAATGTTTTACTATTTTCTACATTGTAGAATAATAGTGAAGACATCAACACTATGAAGTAACACATATGGAATCATGTAGTGACCAAAATAGTGTTAAACAAATCCAAATATATTTTATATTTGAGATTCTTCAAATAGCCACCATTTGCCTTGATGACAACTTTGCACACTCTTGGCATTCTCTCAACCTGCTTCATCTGGAATGCAGTCTTGAAGGAGTTCCCACATATGCTAAGCACTTGTTGGCTGCTTTTCCTTCACTCTGTGGTCCGACTCATCCCAAATCATCAATTTGGTTGAGGTCGGGGGATTGTGGAGGCCAGGTCATCTGATGCAGCACTCCATCACTTTCCTTCTTGGTAAAATAGCTCTTACACTGCCTGGAGGTGTGTTGGGTCAATGTCCTGTTGAAAAAAAAATGATAGTCCCACTAAGCCCAAACCAGATGGGATGGCATGTTGCTGCAGAATGCTCGAGTAGCTATGCTGGTTAAGTGTGCCCTGAATTATAATTAATCACAGACAGTGTCAACCGCAAAGCACCCCCACACCATCACACCTCCTCCTCCTCCATGCTTTACGGTAGGAAATACTCATGTGGAGATCATCTGTTCACCCACATCACGTCTCACAAAGACACGGCTGTTGAAACCAAAAATCTCCAATTTGGACTCCAGACCAAAGGACAAATTTCCACCGGTCTAATGTCCATTGCTCGTGTTTCTTGGCCCAAGCAAGTTTCTTCTTATTATTGGTGCTCTTTAGTTGTAGTTTCTTTGCAGCAATTCGAACATGAAGGCCTGATTCACACAGTGTCCTCTGAACAGTTTATGTTACTTGAACTCCGTGAAGCATTTATTTGGGCTGCAATTTCTGTGGCTGGTAACTCTAATGAACTTATCCTCTACAGCAGAAGTAACTCTGGGTCTTCCAGTCCTGTGGCAGTTCTCATGAGAGACAGTTTCGTGATGGTTTTTGATGGTTTTTGCAACTGCACTTGAAGAAACTTTCAAAGTTCTGGAAATGTTCCTTATTGACTGACCTTCATGTCTTAAAGTAATGATGGACTGTAATGATGGACTGTCATTTCTCATTGTTTATTTGAGCTGTTCTTGCCATAATATGGACTTTTACCAAATAGTGCTATCTTCTGTATACGAACCCTACCTTGTCACAAGACAACTGATTGGCTCAAACGCATTAAGAAGGAAAGAAATTCCTCAAATGAACTTTTAAGAAGTCACATCTGTTAATTGAAATGCATTCCAGGTGACTACCTCATGAAGCTGGTTGAAAGATTACCAAGAGTGTGCAAAGCTGTCATCAAGGCAAAGGGTGGCTATTTTTTTTTGTTTTACCTTTATTTAACTAGGCAAGTCAGTTAAGAACAAATTCTTATTTTCAATGACGGCCTAGGAACAGTGGGTTAACTGCCTGTTCAGGGGCAGAACGACAGATTTGTACCTTGTCAGCTCGGGGTTTGAACTTGCAACCTTCCGGTTACTAGTCCAACGCTCTTAACCACTAGGCTACCCTGCCCTACCCTGCCGCCCAGAATCTCAAATATAAAGTATATATTTGGATTTGTTTAACAGTTTTTTGGTTACTACATGATTCCATATGTGTTATTTTGTTTTGTTTTGATGTCTTCACTATTACTAAACAATGTAGAAAATAGTAAAAATTAAGAAAGACCCTTGAATGAGTAGGTGTTCTAAAACTTTTGACCGGTAGTGTCCATCACAGAAGACTGAAATATAGCAAAACTGTTTGACATAGAAACATTGGACATTCCACCCTAGAGGCCCCTGAGTGCAGGAAAGGGCTACGGATGGTCTTTGCCAGTCTGCCAGGCCAGTTAGGCTATCTGGCTGTGTGAAGGGTTAGAGAAAACAGCTAAAACAGCTCTGGCTATGTCTTCTCCACAGCCCCTCATCCATCATGGTGGTCCCTACCAGCCTCTATACCAGTCCCTGTGGACACACACTAGTCCTGCTCCTAAAGCTGGCTACACACTGTTTATCACTGGAGACTAGGGCCAGATTCCGCTTGACTTTTTTAGCTGTGTGTTCAAAGCTATGTGTGGTAGTGGTTCAAGTTATGAAATGGTCGAAGTTATGAAATGTTTGGCAAGTGTCAGTGTATTATACTAAAATCCTCATGATTTGAAGAGAGTTGGGCTTGTCTTATCATTTGGACTTTCGTTTCACTATAGGCTACGTTATATAACATGCCACTGTCAAGCAGATACATGCACTACTCCAAGTCTGTTAGTATCAAGTTCATTATTCTGGATGCACAGTGACCTTGGTTCATATACCTCACTGTATTATACACACTAATTAAGATCATTATTAACTATCACCTAAAGAGAAACTGTGAAACATGGAGTTGTCAGTGAATAGTCTTCTTCTCTTGACATAGTATTCCTATTACGGTGCTACTTGGCAGTTTATACAGTAAAATATCATTTAAATAATGTTCATTATATATGCGATTGAGTTGCTGATTTTTTTTTTTTTTTTGCATGTTGAGTCCCCCTATTAATCTTGAATACACTTACATGATCCCTAATTAATTACACACTCATAAGGTTCATTTAGAATGCAGTGTGGTTTCAGTAGATCATAATTATGCTAATACTAGCCAGGAAGCTCATTTGATAATATTACATTTTATAGGCCCATAATTGCAAAACTCTTCTAAAATACATGTGTTTTTTAGGTGGAAGGCTATTTGGGATGAGCTTGTGTAAAAAGTATAGCTTATTGTAGAATGGATTGTGCTGTTTAACTGTCCTAAAACTAAAGCAGCTTTTCCAGTACTTCCAAAGCTGCAGCCTAGTGAAAGGAGAGATGACCTAATTTCTCTTTCTCTCCCTCTCTTTCCCTCTTTCATCACGTCTGTCTCTAGTCTAAAATATCTCTCACACATGTTAATCGCTCCATCTCATTTGCATTGAAATGATTTCACTCTTTCTATTCAGGCATTGTCTGGTCCCGCTATTAAGGTCTTGTTTTTTATACCCCCCTTTCAGTGTTTGGGTGACTTTTTGTGTGAGTCTCCCTATTGTGACTGGGGAAGATAGTGCCCAGCCCGGTGACTGATGGCACACGTGCCATTGTTTGATAGCAGAGATGAGCAGGGATAGGGATGGGAGGACCCAGGTGGGCGGGCCAGTCAAGTGCCTGTCTAAAAGGAGCTCAGTGGTCATTGAGTCATTAAACCAGTAGTGACTGTGCCAGACACTGATTTTCCACCTGTCCAGTATGTCAGGAGTCAGGACACCCACGCTAAAAGACCTGATGAAAAACGTCCAAGCTTCAGAACCCTGTCAGCACCCTGACCCTCTCACCGGCCTTCCAATCACTTCATTTCCAGATGGGCAGTTGCTGGTAAACACATATATAGATGGAAATCGACACAGGCAAGCATAAGGTATCCACATCTGAATTTACTTTAAGTTGTAGGAAAAGACAAGTGGTTTCAATTGAATGGGGCTACTCTATATCTTCTTCATGCATTATGGCCAAAGAAGGACATATTATTAAGGGCTACTAAAGTGCGTTTTGGTGTCTGTTCATGCATGCGCATGTATTGTCTATGTGTGTGTGTGTGTGTGTGTGTGTGTGTGTGTGTGTGTGTGTGTGTGTCCGCGAGAGCATTTAAGTCCAAGACTCTCTCTATAAGTGACCCAGTTCCTCTCTCCTCTCTCCTCCTGCGTCCTCTGCAATCTAATTCTGCCTGTGGTGGATGGTGGGTACAGTAGCATATTATAATTCTGCTGATCAACACTAAGAGAAGCTGTACAATCCACTTAACGAGGTAAAGAGACTGTAGAGCAGCTCCTCAACGGCCGATAACATCAAACTGGTGCAGGCAGGTCACAGCACGGGGTGGCTATGGCCAGGCAGTCACTCTGCTACACACAGACCACATAGGAGGTTTACACTATGAGAGAGAGAGAGAGAGAGAGAGAGAGAGAGTGAAGGAGAGGACACTTTCCTATTTCCTTCCCTCTTCCTTTCCCTCAGATGTGTTGTTTGGAGGTTTTAAGTGTGTGGTCAGACTGATAGGTGTTAGTGAGCATAAATGAGTAAACAGATGTGTAGGCCTGGGTCATGTGACTCTCTGCTACACTAGACTTGAATACTCTCTTCTCTAGTACTTCCAGTCCATCTATCTCCATCTCTCCTTCATGTCCCTCAATCTCATTCGTCATTATTTATCATCCTTGTTTGTTTCGTGAAACCCCCAACCCACCCAAATCCTAGACCGGCTAGCCAACGCTGTTGTAAAAAGGGAAGTCTACTCAAAATGCAATTTTGTCATTGCATGTGAATTAAAATGAGACCTCATCCAGCGTTCTTATAGCTACAGCAATAACACTGTGATCTACAGTACAGTCAAGTTAGTCAAGCCTGTCTCTGTCCCTGTAGTAGCACTGTCACAGTTTTTTACAATCACGTTGGCACTCATTTCGGAACCTTGATGTTATTTTTCAAAACTCTCGACACAAAACTCACAACCAATGATCAAAATGATAAAAAAAAAAAACTATAACACCTTTTCCAATTGCTTGGATACAATACACACAAAGCTAAGAGCATTTGTTAATTGAACTAAAATCACCTGTTCAAAATGACACAACTTAAAATCAAAGTATTACCATTTCAAAATGCAATTCACACATTACATCTGAGATGACTGTCTATTCATTTCATTACAATGATCTAACTATCAATTGATACAACTGCTCAAAATGATAAGTAGTTGTTGCATTACTCTTAATGCATAGTTTTATGGAAACTGACAAACAATATTCCATGTTTATATCATGAAAGTTTCAGGATAATGAGATCCATTGACACCAATTACCGTGGAACATGAACCAATTGGACTACATTATCAATGGATATTTCATCATCATTCTTTGTCAGACACTGTTTCCATGGTCCCATGTACCACTTTTCCAGACCATGTTTTCAGATTTGGGGCTGATTGAAAATAAGAATTTGTTCTTAACTGACTTGCCTAGTTAAATAAAGGTTTAAAAAAAACTGACGTTACTGTACACTCACCGGCCACTTTATTAGGTACACCTATCTAGTACTGGGTAGGACCCCCTTTTGCCTCCACAACAGCCTGAATTATTCACGGTGTTGTACGTTGTACGTTACCTTCTGCACACCACTGTTTTGAACAGCTGTTATTTGAGCATTTGTGGCCTTTCTGTTAGCTTGAATAAGTCTGGACATTCTCCTCTGACCTCTCTCATTAACAAGGTGTTTTTGCCCACAGAACTGCTACTCACTGAATGTGTTTTGTTTATCGCACCATTCTCTGTAAACTCTAGAGACTGTAGTGCGTAAAAATCCCAGGAAGGCAGCTGTTTCTGAGATGCTGGAATCACCATGTGTGGCATCAACAATCATACCACATCATACCACGGTCAAAGTTGCTTAGATTATGCATCTTGCCTGTTCTATTGTTAGGTCGAACAACAACTAAAACTCTCTACTCTATATACTCTATATATTGAGATGCAGGCAGCCACATGATTTGCTGTTCGAATGTAAGCTTCCTTGATGAGCTAAATCATGTCTGTAGAGCTGATGGCGTGACCTATGTCATTGTGTGGGATAATGTCAGGTTCCACCATGCTCAAATGGTGCAAGCATGGTTTCAGGCCCATCCACAATTTACCACCCTGTACTTACCCCCATACTCTCCTTTCCTAAATCGAGGTGCCCTCACGAACAAGCCACCCTTCTCCAGGCCATGGATAACGCATGCAATGACATCACTGCAGACCAGTGTCAGGCCTGGATTCGCCTATGAGTGATTTTATTGTATTTCATCAATCAATTTCAGATTTTGTTCAATGATTCCACTGTGTCTGTAGTATTCTCTCTACTAGTCCTTTTACAGTGATGTATTTACGTGTAGTACCATAATGAAACATGTATCACATATTTTGTACTACAATATCTAATGATTGAACGAACAACTACGCAGTGAAACTATCGGTATATTGTGCGTGGGTGATCTAAATGAATGTTCCTATGGTATTTCATGATACATTTGTTATATGAACCAATGATTCTGCAAGTGCAAGGTTTCTTTAAGGATATGAATGCACAATGCAATGTTTTGAACATTGGACAGCCTGTGTTACAAGTGATAGCCGTTTTGAGTTTTGTGTCTAGAGTTTTGAAAAATGACCACATGGTTCTGAAATTAGTGCCAAGGGGATTGTAAAAAACTGTATAACAAACCCCATAATATTCCTAAGACAATGTATGGCATCCTAGCATCATCATAACAGTGTGGTGTCACATCAATGTGCGTGTTGGGCTATTATCATCTAGCTCCCTGGCTCCGGCCAGGGCCCTGAGTGTATCCACTGATTGTAGTAATTAAGCTCTCTGCTGGGTGGACTTTAACTGGGATTGGAGCTAATAGGCAACAAATATATAAAAGCAATAAGCTCATGGTGTGAGTAATTAAGAAGCAATGTGTTTAGACGCATGGCAGAGCAGCAGCCGGCACTGGGACACACTGGGACACACTGGGGCACACTGGGACACACTGGGGCACACTGGGGCACACTGGGGCACACTGGGACACACTGGGACACACTGGGACACACTGGGGCACACTGGGACACACTGGGGCACACTGGGACACACTGGGACACACTGGGGCACACTGGGACACACTGGGGCACACTGGGGCACACTGGGGCACACTGGGACACACTGGGGCACACTGGGGCACACTGGGACACACTGGGGCACACTGGGACACACTGGGACACACTGGGACACACTGGGGCACACTGGGACACACTGGGGCACACTGGGGCACACTGGGACACACTGGGGCACACTGGGACACACTGGGGCACACTGGGACACACTGGGACACACTGGGGCACACTGGGGCACACTGGGGCACACTGGGACACACTGGGACACACTGGGGCACACTGGGACACACTGGGGCACACTGGGGCACACTGGGACACACTGGGGCACACTGGGACACACTGGGACACACTGGGGCACACTGGGACACACTGGGACACACTGGGGCACACTGGGACACACTGGGACACACTGGGGCACACTGGGACACACTGGGGCACACTGGGGCACAGTGGGACACACTGGGACACAGCGGGACGCACTGGGACACACTGGGACACAGCGGGACACACTGGGACACAGCAGGACACACTGGGGCACAGCGGGACTGGGGGAAAGGGAAAGCCGGATACCTAGTTAGTTGCACAACTGAATGCATTCAACTGAAATGTGTCTTCTGCATTTAACCCAACCTCTCTGAATTAGAGAGGTGTGGGGGGCTGCCTTAATCAACATCCACATCTTCGGCGCCCAGGGAACAGTGGGTTAACTGCCCAGGGAACAGTGGGTTAACTGCCCATGGAAGAGTGTGTTAACTGCCCGGGGAACAGTGGGTTAACTGCCCAGGGAACAGTGGGTTAACTGCCCAGGGAACAGTGGGTTAACTGCCCGGGGAACAGTGGGTTAACTGCCCGGGGAACAGTGGGTTAACTGCCCGGGGAACAGTGGGTTAACTG